>NC_056735.1:1731629880-1731709880 GCF_019279795.1 Protopterus annectens | reverse complement strand
AGTCTACTTTACACACAGAGGGTAGTCCTTAGAGTGGGACTACCTGCGGTGTTGGTGCTGCGGTAGCATTGTCGGCTCACAGTAAGACATTGTCCTGTTCGATTCTCAGCTAGAGCATCTTCTGTGTGGAAACGTGCATGAACGAGCGTACCTTCGTTGAAGGTTGTGCATCAGGGCTGGCAACTCGGCACATAAAAATCCACTGCCAATCATTAGTGGACCGGAGTTCCGCCGTGGTGACCCCTAACCGCCGGATGATACAAAACATATATATACATATATATATATATATATATATATATATATATATATATATATATATATATATATACATTATATATGGTTTACTATCATAAATTTGAAAATCAGAATAAAATGTGTCTGCATTTTCGAATTTATACATCGGAAATGAACATTTCCGAATTAACCTAAAGTCGAAAACAGCTGTGTATTGTCAAAAATGTCGCATGACATTTACGACAATACACAGCACTCCCACCCATCCGTAACTACCTACCTACCTAGCCTAAACTCAGATATGCGGGCAAGCCCCTGCACCCTAATGAGGGTGCCCACCCCCTACCTTAATATTCCAACTCTGAGATCGCACTACAGTGAGGAAAGGCATGTATTTCCCTAACCGCACTGTACCGCGATCCCTCACATGTGAGCGTTAGAATTGCGAATGCACAGTCCATTCACAATGGTAACGTTCGCTCACATCACCTGCGAAATATGAAGTATTCGAACATCTGTTGTTCGAATACTTCATAGCCGTGCAAGTGCACGTCGGCATTGTGATAGTAAACCTTGTATATATATATATATATATATATATATATATATATATATATATATATATATATAATATATCTGTACATACTTATATACATTTCCTATGCTGGGCAGTGCTTAGACCCACGCAAGCACACTCAGACTTGCTTACTGGTACTTATATATGTTTACTGCTGCTTATTTGTGCTTACACCTGCTTACTAGTGCCTTATTCATTATGACAGTGCCACTTTGATTGAATGACATTTAGTTAGATATCTCATGCGATACTCTGCCGGTTTTACAGCAAAACAACATTCATTCCACAGGGAAAATGCTATGTGCTATTGTTGGGCTCAAACCGTGAATGCCTATTCATTAGGCAGATGCTCTAAACACTACACTATTGCCATTTACGTTGATTCCGCATGTTTTTCTCTATTTGAATGACTTTGATGTGTAAGCTACGCTCGGCGGAGGGCAGCGACGTGCAAACATGCTGCACTTTGCATACACCTTCAATATTTCAGCAATTCAAATATAATAGGGATACGGGGAATCTAATTGTGAAAGTTCTAGGGACAGGGCTCAACATTCCACTATGTACTTGTGTGTTTACTACTTTGATTTTATTTCACTGTTCGTGGACACTCTTGTATGCTTAGCATACATTTCAGTATCCATGGACACTGAATTACTGACTTACTATTAGAGGCAGGCTCTACTAATAGGCATAGTAGGTTGTGCAACTGTCCAGGCATGTTTACGCCTCCATAGAGCACTTGTACGCGCCCCCTGCACTCGCACATATTTCCTGTGCACATCGAGGGTGCGGCGGCACGCCCTCATATGTATTCATATGGTGCTGCTGCACCATCTGTAGTGAGGACACGGCGCAAGGCTATAACCATCCTTGCGCCAAGCTTCTTGAATCCCTTTGTCTATGGTGATATGCATGTGGATAAATTCCAGGAGATTGTCCTGTTTAATCAACCTAGATGTATGCTTCTTGTTAATGTAGACTGAGACTCCTTCACCTTTTATCCCTGTCTGTGCAACTGATGGTCTAAATATGTGGAAGTCACTGAAGCTTTGCACAGCCAGAATACTTTCTGTGGATTTAAACCAAGTCTTGGTAATGGCACAGATGTCTATGTTCTCCAGAGTGAGGAGAGTTTGTAGGGTATGTTGTTTCTTGTTTAGGCTCCTAACATTGAGCAGTAACACCTCTAGGTTCTTTTGGTTTTATTTGCTATGTCAGTAGATTTGTCAATTTGGCATTTCCTAAAAAAGCCTCTAATGGGGTGGATAAAGTTTTAGCCAATATTCAGAAGTGTAGGGTAGACAGGTGAAAACCATCCTTTACAAAGCAATATGATTATTAACCATACCCTCCCATTCTGACAAATATTGAATCCCCATGGAAAGACACCATAAACTAAGCCAATTACTGAAGTCAGTCATCTTTTCATCATGCTGTGGCATTCTCCTAGGTGAAGGTATAATGCTTCTCAATGCAAGGCTCATACCTGTCTGAGACACATATCCAGGGAGAGAGAATGGCAATGTTTCTTTTCATTTACTTCAGGGAAATATGTCCCAGGTCATGAACGCCCACATGGACTATGATAGAATCATACTGGTACCTCTGGTGTAGTAACTTGAGTGCATGTATAACTAGGCAGATCCTGACTCCAGATCACCAACTAACTGTTATCTTCTCCTTGTTCAGTTTGGTGAGTGGGACATATGTGTGTCAAACAATGAAGTCCCCTATGTGAGTGGGACATCTGTGTGTCAAATAATGAAGTCCCCTATTACAAGGGGCCTGGATAATGTGTTTGCTTGCCTTATGGTCTTTGCTGTTGAGACTCCACTGGATATAAGCATGTGTGTGTTGTTTGGTAGTGCTTTTGGTGAGTGCTGTTGAGATTTCTGAGGATAGGTGTTGCTGTTGATAGGTTTAGGATGTCTTTTAGGTTTGGGAAGATTGATTTTTAGTGCCCCAGTATAAGCTGTCTATGTGTGTGGAGGACACTTGTTATGGTGGATGTAGTCTGTGTGTGTTCTTGACAAACGTATTTGTATGAGAGATTTTTGCATCCGGTAAAACTGTGTATGTGCATTTTTAGCATACTACATTTTTTCTTTAAGGATTAAATGGCTGTCTGTAAACATGAGATAATAGCTACATTGTCGCAGGGTGCCCATATCTACCAAACTGGCTATGGAGACATTTGGAAATTGCATATCCATGTTGTCCAGACCTGTATGTGGTTGGGTTACTGCAAGTTGTGGGCTGGGTTCTACAGAGAGGTCTCATTGGGTGGTCTCTGGGATTTGGCACTAGACTTGGTTAGATTGTGCTGTTTAATGTACAGATTAGCTGCTCTAAGTTTGTCTCTGCACAATGGCTTTGTTTTAGCCACACTGAGTTACAGTTTTCCGTTTTAAGGGAAGTTTTGTAGATAAAATTTACTTTCTGGGTGTTTGTGTCACTACAGGAAATTGCTAACCTCTTGATGTAATAACCTAAAGAAAGATTGCTTGCAAGTATAATGTTACAATAAAACAACTTAAACAAACTACCTTGACAAGGCAATTCCAAGTACTGGTAACCTTTAGGATGACTTAAAGGCAAAATTAACAAATAATGCAAAAATATAGCAGTAGCATTCTGAACAGTTACCTGAAGTGGAAAACAATAAAATAAATCTCTTACCTTCTAAAGATGGAACAGGATTAACTCAGGACCCCCTTGGTGTGGCAAACAGATGGGAAAATGACCATGAGACAGTTTGTAGTAAAAGATGTTACTTGTTCAAAAGAGCCATTCACTACCTGTTAGCAAAGTTCAATGCTTTATTCAAGTTGTTATGAAAATATTTTCCTTACCTATGGCCTTCACAGTTATTGAAAAAGGAGCTGATTGCTGGGTCTTCAAAGAAAAAATACCATGTACTGTCTTCTCCATCTCTGTGATTTTACACTGGTAAATACCACTGTCTTTCAATTCCACATTTCTGATTTTTAACATATATTTCATATCATTCAGTTTTGCTATTTTCAGCATATCCAAACTCTCCCTGCCCTTGTATGCATCCTCGAACACTGCTACACCATTCTGACCAAAAGTGGCCACCAGGGCATTGTTTACAAACCAAGCCACTGAAAAATGACGATCTGGAATATTCTGAGCTTCCACAGTGCAGTAAACTTCCAAATTGTCTCCTGTAGTAAGAGTGCTTTGCGCACTGTTAATATAGACAGTGAAATCTTTACCTGCAGAGACAAAAGGGAATATCAGAACAGCTGGTCAATGATAACATTTAAAAAATAAATTGTCTACACTGTTATAGAAACCATACAGCAAATAAATAAATAAATAATAAAAGCTATATAAAACTACATATATGTGAACACTGGCATACAGTGATGCCTCATCCTCAGCAGTCTAAAGCAAATCAAGACCACTTCTTAAGAAAATGACACCTGTACAGTCCTGCTTATATACTATGAAATATCACTGCCAGCATATTACGCATCCTGTTACTGTTTAGATGAAACTTTATTTAGAATGATGACTCACTAATATAAAGAATTCACTCCCAAGTAAGATGCCATACACCAAGACTCATGGCAGCATGTGGTACTGAAGATTAACCATGAAATGTGGTAACTAGTAGTTGGGTGGCAGCTTTCCTTCATGAGCCTTAAACATAACAGTGAATGACCTCACAAACAGACTGCGATCATTCAAACAATAAGCTATGTACTACTACATGGATGCAAGTATATGAAATGCATGAGGAGTGCATGTGCATGTATACGTATATGTGTGTGTGTGGGGGTGTGTGGTGTGTGTGTGGTATTTGTGCATGTTTATGTGTGTTTGCATGAACATATGCATGCATGTGCAAATACACACACACACACACACACACACACACACACACACACACACTAGCATACACCCTCACATACACATATGCACACACAAACTTAAGCAGGGTTGGGGAATTAAGCTCTTCGTACCTATATAAAATCCTGTCACATAGCCCTTCTTCCATCTCAGATGAAGGATCTTTGCCACATTCATCCTTCTAACACAGATTGCCAAGGCTGAACTATTATATGATACAAGTCCATGCCTGAAAGGATGGACTGATCCCAAAGGACTGTTTTACTAACTGGGACCCCTGATGCTCTCAGATGTGCTCTGAAATAATGTCTACATCAATGGTTCTATCATTCCAATACTGACTAGATTTTGTATGTTTACCCTGAATGTTCAGGCAGGAATAAGGTTACTTTTGGTGCACATTGTCAGTTTGTCTAATGAGACACTTAAACTTACATTTTTATGTTGCCAAGATGTCAGAGTAGTAGTAATCAGGTCAAATATAGCTTAAAACATTTTGTACATTTTTTCATTTTCTGTACATACTTTACATTAAAAACGAAATGAAAACCCCAGCCAAGCTAGCTAGAACTTCCACTGAGTGACCTCTCAAACCTCTTGTATCAGAGGCACATGGGATATCTGCAAATGACCCTTATAAACATCACGTGCCTCAGCTATATGGTGATTCTGAATGCCCATGACTTATTTATTATTAAGTAATTTCAATGTACAATTTCAGGCCAATAAAGCCAAACCCCACTAGCTGTGGATATGCATATTTTGGCCTTGTTATGACCTCATCAGCACAGCACAAGCAGAGTGTTTGACTAAGCATAAGAAACACAGGTAGTTCATAAGGGTCATTTGCATATATCCCATGTGCCTTTGCTACAAGAGGTTTGAGAGGTGACTCAGTGGAAGTTCTACCTTGGCTGGAGCTTTCATTTAGTTTTTACTGATTGTTTTTTTTTTTGTGTGACCTTCTCTCTCTTTGTTTTAGTACATACTTTACATAGCATAACCCAACCTGGGGCAATTTCTAGCAAAATGACAAAACTGCAAATAGGCAAATAATTTTAGACAACTCAGTCTATAAAGAGTCTCATGTGAAATGTATTTGTCTTTAGCATCTGTGGTAACTGTTCCCCAGTTTTACCTTAAAAAGAGGAATATAACTTTGTCTTCAAGTACTCATCCAATTATCTCTTCCTGGCACATTAGATAATAGCTCAACTGTTATGGCAGGACCCTCTTCTAGGACTAGATTCTTCAGATATGTTGACTGATGTCTCCTAGCATGTCTGTTGTGATCCTGTGATTGAAAAATTGAAAACTTCTCTGAAAATTTTTATGGTCAAACATGCCATAATAGGTACCATGTTTTGCTTTCTGCACAGGAATGGAAACAACCATTTTAACACCGAGAATGCTCTCATCTTATTTTTTTTTTGCTCAGTAATTTATTTTCTTTCTCTTGCTTGCATTCATCAATATAATTTATACTAGCAGCTTCCTTCTTTGTGGCCAGCCCACTTGATTTCTGCAGATAGGATTTCTATGGAACCTCTTCCTCCTTTTTTTCTGTTTCACCCGTTTGGTTTCTTCTTTCTTCTCCATTTTAAGGACATTGGTTTCCTGAAGATTTGGCAACAACTCTTCATAGTCTTTAACTTAAGCCTTCATTTCTTGATTCATCTGCTAAATTTCATTTATTGATAGGTTCATTGTTTGTTCCTTTAAGTTCTTATAATTCTGCATGATCTTATGCACCAAAGTTTCTCTTTGCTAATTTCTTTATTTGGGACTTCTTCCACAACATTGAGCTACAACAAATAAGTTTTCACTCTGAACATTGACGATATTTTCGTGCAGTAATTATGGCAGATATATATATATATATATATATATATATATATATATATATATATATATATATATATATATATATATATATATATATATATATATATATATATATATATATATATATGTTCACTGACTGGGTTATTCACATGCTACAGTGGATTTTCAACCCAATAAACTGCAATAAACCAAAGTCTTTTTATCACTGCAAACGTGTGATTTCTTCTGCAACAAAAAGTGTGGTTTCGTATAGTTTGCTCTCAATTTTGGTTTCCTTTGTGGCTGAACAACTTGGGTATGATATCTAAAGTATATAGTAATGTACTGAAACAGCATGACAACAAAATAATAAGTAGAAAGAAGTGTCTGGGTGGACAAAAAACAAGAGACTGTTCTTAAACATATCACAGTTTAATGAAGCAACAAAAAGACTGAAGTATGATACATTTGAAGACCAGTGTTTTCTTGTGTGTCCACCAACAGTGACAGTTGCATTTTTTTTAAGTTTGGATATGATACTTGCCATCACATGCCCTCTGTATCATGCTTTCATTGTCAGGTCCTATTAACAGAAATTATTTGTCTCCCTGCTGGCATTAACTCATGCTCAAGTTTTTTGCTATGTATGGAACTTGGTTCTTTTGCTCATGTGTTTTTTGCTATGTAGTTCTTTTATTTTCAGCTTAGATTTTGCACTTGTATGCTGTAGCTCAGATTTTGATGTGGTACTGTCTCCACCATAACACAAAGCTTCAAAAGGTGATGTCTACACAGTAACAATTTGAAATGTCAAAACCTGCTAGATCGAGTCCCGAAACATGTACACTGAATGGTTAAAAGAACAGACTTATACATATATACATATATATATATATATATATATATATATATATATATATATATACACACACACACACACACACACACACACACACACACACACACACGTCCAAGATGGCCATTTTCCAGAATATTCCTTTTTCTCTAAGGTATGGCAATCTCAGAGTTAGTATATATAAGTTTGGGAGTATGTGGGAGGTTCCCTCTGCAAAAAAGAAGTTTAAAGGATCAGAGCAATCTTCGAAATTCACTCTTCTCTGGTCTTTTTTTCCAGCTTGTCGACACTCTTTATTTCATTTGTCGACATTTCAACAGGGAACCGTATACTCAACTGTAAGTCCCAGTTTCTTACATTGAAGTACAGTGTTCATGACATCAAAATGCTTGATAAAATTATTTTCACAACCTGTATCTCTGTTACTGGCTCACTTGCTGAGTCTTCATTTACAGAAACACTTTCATCACTCTTTGCACAAGGGCATAGCAGTTGCAGTTCTTCTTGTTCTTTCTACCCTTTTTATGTTTGCATTTTGATAGATGTGGGTGTGTCTGAAAAGTACTAGGTGGCAAATGTTTCGGTTCTGAGTCCATGACTAGACTATTTGCATAGATTCATTTTTACTTACGTTTGTTCCTATAACTTCAGGTTCTGTGCCTCTTTGATCTGTGATAACAGCAGGCTCACTAGTCTGTTGTCCTCTAACACAGCTCATTTTAGCTTTATTTATAGAATACAGGCCATGGATATCTTTACTATTTTATCTCCTAGTCGACTCTTCCTACTTCAGAAGTTTAGTGAAAGTCTGTTCTTTCTACTTAAGTGAATCATTTTTTTTTCTTTTCCACGTGTGTTACAATTGGGTGGCTACTTCTCTGTGCACATTTCATGCCTTGAAACTGCTCAGTTGATGTCTTAACTTTTTCAGCAAAACAAGAGAGCTCTCACGCCTTCTGAAATGTTCTTACAGAACTTGAATGTGTTGAAAAAGGGCATTTAATTTACTTTGATATCTTTTAAATGCCAACTGTTTTCCTTTACCTGCACTGCCAGTATTCTTTTATTGTTTAACCTAGGCCAAAATGTCTTGTTTTTGCTGTAGGGATGTTACTTCCTGGACAATGTCACTGTTGTGAGTGAGAGTTTGTGTACAGTTTTTAATTTTATTATCAGTCTGTTTGAATTACAGGTTCATAAGTACTAACTAGGCTATTAATTTGTGAGGATCTTAAGATACCTAGCCTTATATTCCCAAAGTAGTTTTTAGCATTTTTATGTTGCATTTGAATAATACAGAGACAGGCTAAAAAAGGATAAGTTGTGCAATAATAAAGGACTTCCTTACAACAGTAGATACTCGGTGATCAAAGGACATGTAATTTTCAACATACGTTCCCAGATCCCTAACTGCACAATCAATTCTCTGGAATGTGTTATCAATGTGATAGTTACAAGGATAGTCATGCTTGTTAAAGGATACCATTATACACTTCTTGGTATTTAGTTTTTAGCACATGGTTTTGACACCAGCTGTTTGGGACAGGCCCTCCTGGGGATCTTTTTATAATATGAGGAGCTTATGATGGCACCAAGTTTTCATTTATCTTCAAACGTGGTCAGCCACAAACCCATAAGATTAAGTTTGACCTTATAGAAGTAAATGCCAAAGAGGGGTAGCCCAAGGACTGAACCCTTGTGCTTTTAGCAAATTACTTCCATTTCACATATCATATCACTTTGCTTTTGAGTCAAAAAGAACATTATAATCAATTTGTAATTCAGCTTAAATGTTATCTTTATCTCCCTTTAAGTACTCAAAGTCAGCTTGTCTCTGAACCTGACTCCTTCTGTCTTTCAAGTTCAAGTATCATTTCCTTTAATTTTTCTTTTCTTTTCTTCTTTTTTTTCTCTTCTTTTTTTCTCCTAGTCTAGGCATTATTTCCCAACTGTACTGTTTGATCAGTCTGAATGGAAACGAAGAGGCCCTATTTCATCTTGCCTGTCTTAGTATGAGTGGTTCTGTCCATTACTGTGGGGTTTTCATACCTTCCACATACTTTCTTCATTTTTCTTTCTCCTTCTCTTTCTTCAGAGAATCCAAAGTCTGATTTACCGCAGCCACTTGTTTATTTCTTTTGTTGTATTTCTTGTGTAGAACTCTGAGGTTTATTACATTGTTTCATTATTCTAAATTGAACAGAAAGTTTAAGAGTTTTGTTTTTGATAAACGTTTTCTTTATCGGTTTTGCTTTAACAGTTCTTTCATTGGTCAAGGTCAAGGACAGCCAACAACTTTTTTGATAACATTCTCAGGTTTCTGAAATAACTCTGTTCTTCAACATCCTTATCGGCTATACTACATGCTCACTTGTTTGCACTAAAAAAAACAGACTCTTGCCTTTGTTAGTCATTGTACTTCATTAAAGTTTTAATTTCTGAAAACGTTTCTAGAGTTATAGGAAAAGGAATTCTAAATTATGCAACCTTTTCATTGCTGTGAGGATGCATTTTAGCTCAAACCCCCTCTAGGCCTCAATGTATCCTCTGTAGTGCCTTCCCCCTTTTACTTTGTGTACAGGACGGACACTTACACCCACACCCAAACCCTCCACAGGCACTCAAACACATACACACACACACACACACACACACACACACACACACACACACACACACACACACACACACACACACACACACACACACACACACACACATTTAGGCACAGGAATGGTGGAATTAACCTCTTTGTAACTAGAGGAAATCCCTTCAAACAGCCCTTTTCCAAGCATGAATACTCAGATTATGCCTATATATCTATATCTATTTATATCTAGAGACAGACATATAATCTCACACTGAAAAATCCGGTGCATGCAATCAGCTGATTCTTGACCAGCTCTTTTTAGATTTTATTTTGACAAGCTGACTTGTTGATGGGTTGAATGTAACCCATAGCTACACATATCTGGATAGGTAGTTGGATAGATAGATGGATAGGTAGATAGACAGATAGATAGATAGATAGATAGATAGATAGATAGATAGATAGATAGATAGATAGATAGATAGATACATAGATACATAGATACATAGATAGAAAGAGGGATATATAGATAGGAGTGCTTAAAATAAGCATAATTCCCAAGTGTTGACATCTATTTTATCAACATACTTCAGTCAGCAAAACAGATAGCCAACAAGTGTGCAAGAACAACAACACCTAGGGTTGGTGAATATGACACTTCCCCAGGGATTGTGCCATCCAGGAGTATATAAAATTATCAGAGGGTGTGTGGGGCTGTAGGTGCAGGGGGACGTGCACTCTAAAGAAAAAAACAGTACTTCAGACTGTGCATTTTCTGAAGTTGTATTTGGAGCATGGATGACAGATGAGCTGTCGATGTTGTGAATGTCAATTTTCACATGTTGACATTTGTGACATCAACATTTGGGAGTTTCACTGAAATTAAGTGTATCTATCTACCTGATATTTATTTATTTATTTATTTATTTTACATTTATTTTACATTTGTTGACCGGGCTAGTCTAGCTGGATATATGTCCATTTTCAGTAGAGGCCCGGGGAGAAAAACTCCAAGCATGAACAGTGACAAAGTTAACAATATAAAAAGACACGATAAAGCAAATACAGATGCAGCATTGTTCAAAGAAAAATTAAAAATTATAAACTATAAAAATTTTAGTAAAAAAATTCTACTAAACAATATACTACACACATGAGAAGGTATGAACAAGACTCAGTTAAGAGAAAGAGAAGTTATATTTTATTTTCATATTATGAAGAAAAGGGTAATAGCTAGATTTGGAGGCATAGGTTAGAGGGGTAGAAAAGGAAGGGGAAAAATATATCAGTCTGGGTTAGCACATGGACAGAGCCAATGAGTTTTGAGATGTTCTTTTAGATGTTTTTTAAATAGAGAAGTCGAAGCAAGGGTTGATAATTCAGAAGGAAGCAGATTCCAGTTTTTACCTGCAGTGTTTGAGAAAAGTGTATCACCGGCTTTGTTGTTGGATTTAATAGAGGAAACTAGAGGCTTACTAGCAGAGCATAGTGTAGCTAGATTTTTATATGGTGTAATTAGATTAGTGAGGAAAGGAGTGTTGTTAGGATGGTATAGGATCTTGTGAGTAATAAGTAGTTGTTGGCAGAGTATGTGGTTTTGCAATTCTAGCCATTCAAGTTGGTTGAGGTTGAGGCAGTGGTGAGTTTTAAAGGGGGAGCATGTAATGAATCTAGCTATGCTATTATAACAGGTGGAGAGTTTAGAGAGGTTGTTTTTGGATAGGTTAGTATATATAACAGAGGCATAGAAGAGGATGGAAATTAGATGGGTCTGGGCAATAGTTTTCCTTGCAGAAGGGGTAAGGAAGGGTTTAATTCTATAGAGGGTACCAAGTTTTTTGTTAACAGTCTTTATGGTGCAGTTGATGTGGTCATCAAAGCTGAGACGATTATCAATTGTTACACCTAGAAGGCGGGTTGTACTGTCTGGGGTTATGTTGGTACCATTGTTAGAGGTTACAGAGAAGAATGGAATAGGTGATTTATGGGTTGGAGTAAAAAGCAGTAGTTTTGTTTTTTTGGGATTCAGGAGTAGGCAGTGTTCCAAAAACCAGTTTTCAACATTATTAAAAACAGTTTGGGTGAGAGAGTGGAGAGAGGCTATATTCTTGGCTGAACAGATTAAGGTGGAGTCGTCAGCATATTGAATAGAGGTGGCTTGAGGTATGTTCATGTGTAGATTGTTAATAAATAAGGAAAAGAGTAGGAGACCTAAGACAATATTTACTGGGAGTAGTGAAGACAGACTGTTCTGCCAAAGTACTGCTTGATGTCTATTTACCAAATAAGACCTAAACCATTGTATAGCTTGAGGATCTAGAGAATGGGCCTTTAGTTTGTCTAGAAGTAAGTTATGGTTAACCATATCAAAGGCTTTTGACAGGTCAATAAATAGTGCACAGGGAAAAGAGTTATTGTTGTGATTTTTGTTTATAGAGTCGGTAAAGGATAAGAGGGCAGTCGATGTGCTATGGAATGGCCTAAAGCCATGTTGGCAGTTTGCTAGTAGGTTATTTTGCAGTAAGTGGTTAAGTAGTTGTTTGTGAATACAGTTTTCCATTATCTTAGCTAATGGGGAGAGTAAAGCAATAGGACAAAAGTTAGAAAGCTCAGTAGAAGGTCCACCTTTATGTAGAGGGATGATGTGGGATACTTTCCATAAAGTAGGGATTTTGCCTTCTGAGATGGTTCTGTTAATAAGGATAGAGATGGGAACATCTATGGCTTTTGCGGCAATTTGTAGGTATTCAGATGGGAGATGGTCAGCAGAAGGGGTGCAAGGCTTCAATTTTTGAAGTAATTTACAGGTGAGAGATGTAGATACAGGTTGTATATGAAAGGTGGGAGATGAAGTCTTGGGAATATTTAGTGGGGAAGCAGTGAAGGGTGGTAAGGAATTGGCTAGAGTTTGAATGGCTTCTGTAAAATAGTTATTAAAGGCATCAGGGATCTGGTTGGAGTTGTTATGGTTGAAACCGGCTGGGTCTGGAGTAGTAGGGTGACCTGGCTGAAGAAGTTTGTTTATCCCTGACCAAAATTTTTGTGGAGTTTGTTGACTGGTTTGTTGGAGGTGAAGGTAGAAGTCTTTTTTGTCTCTAAGAATATCTTTCTTGGTGGCATTTCTTAGCTGTTTAAAGAGGAGGTGATCGGTTGGACATTTGGTAGCTCTCCATTTAGTCCAGATTTATTGCTGAGGAGTATCTTTTGCCTAGTTTGTTTTGTGAGCCAAGGGGCAGATTTGGTTTTTATTCTAGTAAAATGATATGGTGCATGGCAGTCAAGGATTTGAAGAACGTTAGTATTAAAGTAGGTAACAGACTCATCCAGTTCAAGATGGGCTAGTGGTGACTAGTTACATGCTTGTAATTCATTTAGGAAGCTGTAAGGACTGAATAATTTTTTTGAGAGAGAGGTTCTGAGATTATGAGTAGTTGGAATATGGACTTTTTGTCTAATAATGTAGGTAAGCATATGGTCACTGATATCGTCGGGAAGGGTTCCTGGAGTATAGGTTTCAGTGTGGCTGTTAATAAGGATCCAGTCCAGAGTAGTTTCCTTACTGCTAGGTTTGTGGATTCTAGTAGGAGTTGTTATTAATTGTGAGAATCCAAAGAGGTTTATGTAGTTAGCAGGGTTAGGTGAACTACAGGTAGTCCAGTCGATGTTAAAGTCACCCAGTACAATTGTCTCTTGGGGTAGTTGGGTAGAGAGGTAACTAAGTAGGTTTTCAAGAGTATTGGTATTATTACCTGGAGGGAGATACGTGCAAATTAGATAGATAGATTTGGAGGTACTGATTTGGAGCTTGGTAGTTAGAATTTCAGATTTGGTGTCTGATGGTAGAAGCACATTAAAGGTGGAAATTTGGAGGTTAGATTTATAGAAAATTACTATACCTCCACCTTTTTTGATTTTACGGTCACATCTAAGGATATTGTAGCGAGGAGAGGTAATTTCCTGGTCTAGAGTGGATGGTTTTAGCCAAGTTTCTGTAAGACATAGAATGTCAAATGAGTGGACATCAAGGAGAGCATGCAGGTGGGAAATTTTATTGTTAATACTTCTAATGTTAAGGTGAGCTATCAAGAGGGAGTTAGATGGTTTAGTTAATGTAGAAACCATAAGCACTGTTAAATTGTCAAGGTTATTGGTATAGTCATAATTGGGGCCAGGGTTAGGATGAATATCACCATCTAGGAGGGGGTGTTGCTGGGGGAGTTGTATAGCTTTAAGGAGTTTATAGAGGTTAATAAAAGTCTTTTTGGTATTGAAGTAAATAATGTGGGTTGCTCTATGATATTTTGGTAGTATATAGTTAGAGGTACAGGTTATGTCACTGTGGTTAAGGGAGTAGCTGAATGAAGATGGTAAAGTTTGTTGGATGTAATGGTTTTGTTCAGGTAGAGTAAGATTTTCAAAGGAGGTGAGTGAGTAAGGTATGGTAAGACAGGCTATTATGGTAGTTAAGAGTAGTATGTTTGTGAAAAGAGTTTTATTTATTGAGGCCATAGTAATAAGTAGATTTTGTAGGGAGTAGTTTGTGATTAGTAGGTACTGTAGAAAAATAGAGGAGAGGGTTTCAGGAGATAGCGCAGGGTTTTAAATATATTGGTAAGAAATTAGTGGAGGTTTGGATAGGAGTTAGTATTGGGAGGTATTTAGTATAGTAAAATATTGTAAAGGAGAGGTTCAAAAAAAGGAGTTAATTAATACAATATAGATAGGATAGGGGAGTGGTGGTGTGTGGGGGGTCTGTAATAGGAAGAAAAGGGGGAAAGAAAGGGGGGCTGTATAAGTCCAAGTGAGGGAAGGGGGGGGGTGGGGTGGGGGGGGGGTAGGGGGGGGGGGAGGAGAGGCCACAGGCCGAACAGCAGAGAGAGAAAAAAGAGAAGAAAGAGGCAGAAGAAAAAAAAGTGAGGGAGGGGTGGCAGGTGAAAGCAAGGGGGGTATCTAGGCTTTAGGAGGAAAGAAGAAGTAAGGGAGCAGAGAGCTGAAAAAGGGTATGTGCAAAGGGACTTGTAAATGTAGAGACTGAGACAATAAGACACTAAATCTATTTTAATAGGCTAGAATGCTGGTAAGTAAATGGGGAGTGTAAGGGTACTACTGCCCTCAAGTGGACACTCGAGGTACTGTTAAATAATGCTCTTTTAGAAGTAGAATGGGTAATAGTGTGGGAAATAGGAGAAGAGAGAAAAAAAGCAATAAGTAGATACAAGGGGGAGGGTGTGTTACAGCAGGGAGGCTAGTTTGGGAGCATTGTGGATATTGTATAGATGGCTATAGCTGCTGGATGTCCTGGCAGGGAGCATTTGCTTACACAAAAACAGTGACAGGCTATTGTTCAGTTAAGCTGTAAGATGTAATGTACACATACTTCCAAATAAATAGTCCTGGTTCTCAAGGCAGTACAGTTTATGGAGGGCAAGGCTCTAATTCCTGCACTGGGAGAAGGTAACAGAAATTTAGCTGATGACTAGGAAAGTTCAGGTCTTCAGTCAGACAGCAGGACACGGACACTGGCGGGATTCACTAGCAGGATGGTTGTAGGCTTGAAGGGAAGTAGAGAGAAAGTATTAAGGACATAGAGCAATATAGACTATGCATTACAGCAGTTAAGCACCATTTATAGTGATACACAGTACATGCAACACATCTACAAGACTGGTAGAAGTTACTGTTACAAAAAACATAGAATGAAAGAGTCAATTAGGCAGCAGTGAAATTAGGCATACTCTAACACATTCAAAGCATATAGTAAATAAATGTACATCTAACAGGCACAGGAAACTTTACCTGGGCAGCAAGAACAAATTATACAAGGGAAAATATCAGTGTTCTGAAGCCAAAGCTTGCAATACCAATTTGTAATAGATTAAGTTATAAATTCTGAACCATCATACTTAAAAGCCACAGCTTGTAATGCCAAATCGTGATAGTCTAGGCTATATTATCTCAGTCACACAAAGTCTTATAAAACATAGGACTACTAGGTAGTTTAAAATCTTATAGCCCTTCTGTAGCAAAAGCAAACAGCAGTTTAAAAACATTAGCCCTTCTGTAGTGTGTAGAGGTCTGCTTTTTTAAAAAGGCTACAATAATACAGTTTAAGACAGTGGTTATAGTTACTTCAGCGTTCAAAAGAAACAGCAGTTTAAAAACATTAGCCCACGTGTAGAGTTCTGTTTTTTATAAAAGGCTACAATAATAAAGTTGAAGACAGTGGTTATAGTTACTTCAGTGTTCAAAGGAACGCACACGAGCAAACCACAGAGTTAGGCTTTGTATAAGGCAGCAGTAGTAAAGTGTGAAATGAGGTATGTAGTTCCTTCAGCATTCAAAGGAATGCCCGCGAACAACAACAGAGTTCAGCGTTCTAAGGAGCGCCTCGAACAAACAACAGAGTTCTGTTTTGAAAAAAGACAAACTTAAATAAAGTGTAGAGGATAAGAAAGATGGTTGCTGTTTCACAGGGTAATTATAGGTTCTATCAGCGTCCAGAAGAATGCACATGAACAATTGAGCTAGGAATGGGCAGGTGAGTAGGGAGTTAAGGGTGGAAGCTCGCCAAAGAATCTAAATGTGCATGTTAGACACTGAGAAAGTAGATGCCGGTAACACTGGTTCTTAGTTCCTCCAGCATTCAAAAAGAACACGCGTAACCAACAACGGAGGATATATATATATATATATATATATATATATATATATATATATATATATATATTCATTATGCTTGGAAACTCATTTATTAATTTTACTATGCTTGAAAACTCAAAGTCCTACAGCTCATTAACAATTTGATCAGAAAATCATTTTTTCCAAGACGGCAAGATTCCATTCACCCCCATGGGGGTTCAAGGCCACTAAAAGCCCCAAACCTAATTATTCTCACACCAAGATCACCAACATCTTGAGGAAAGAGTGATAAAAAAAACAAAGTAAATTCTGCCTCAATACGTATTTGAGGCTTTCATATAAAACCAGCAATTAAATGCTAAAGCATTCCACTCATATGAGTCTTGATGAGAAACAGAATAAGCAGCCGAAAAAACAAGAAGTTAAGTTCAAGCAACTGCATTACGAACTTGTGTGACCTGTAAAACTGTGTGGATGACATATATATATATATATATATATATATATATATATATATATATATATATATATATATATAGCGTCTATATTGAATCAGCAAACGCTTAAAAAAGCGAACGCTGATTCATCGACCCTATTTCAGCGAACGTTGAAAATGCCGAACACCAGGAACAGCAAATTTTTTCTCAGGGAAAAAATAGCTGGGCCAGTTTCAGGAGTTTGCCATTTCCTCCACTGTAGTGCGATCTTGGAGTTGGTATATTTAAGTAGGGGGGTGTGGGGGGCTTTGCCCCCCACATTAAATAATGTTTTAAGTTTTGTTTTTTTCGGAACAGCAATTTTTTTCCCTCAGAAAAAAATCACTGTAACGGTGTTCGACATTTTCAGCGTTCACTGATCTAGGGTCGATGAATAAGCATTCGCTTTTTTAAGTGTTTGCTTATTTAATATAGACCCTATATATATATATATATATATATATATATATATATATATATATATATATATATATATATATATATACACACACACACACACACACACACATATATATATATATATATATATATATATGTATATATATATATATATATATATATATATATATATATACATATATATGTGTATATATATATATATATATACACACATATATATATATATATATATATATATATATATATACACACATATATGTGTATATATATATATATATATATATATATATATATATATATATATATATATGTGTATATATATGGATCTACTGCTTTACAACGAAAGTACATTTGATCGAACGGGAAAAATGCAAGCTCACTTCTACGAAAGACCACTTGTGTGAAAACTCATTTGGCGGCGTTACACTTCACCGAAACTACAAAAGTGAATATGATACCCCTAACCCCGAGTGATATAACAGAAAATATGTCAGGAAGTGCTCCAGTTGCAGCTCTGAACACTACTAATAACGTGAAAAACATGCCCAATAGCATATCGTGTGCTGTACATTATATACAAGTGAAACACTTCAACTGAATTACATGTGAAGTAAATGAGAGATAGCTGTAACAAATTCCATGCTGCAATAATCGTCCCTGTGATCAAATATTGTTTGAAACTGAGATTGCCTTCTTAATAGGGCTCATTTCTTTGGTAAAGGAGGGCAAGCCGTACACATACATAAACAAAGCTCATCTACTCTGTTTTGTTCCCTTGCAATGGTGCACATTATGCTGCCAATATCAGAAACATGCTTGCCAATCAAGCATTTGAAATAGCGATGCCAAGCCTCAACACTCTTCTGTGTTCTTGGTAGATAGAGGTCATTAAGTATTGAGATATTCCAGAAGGAAATGGGGAAAAGTGGAGGAAACCAAAATTGACTTGTGTTTTGTGTACAAAACTTACGTGGTTTACCCAAAACATACCACTCTAAAAGTAACAAACAAGTTGTTTACCTTCTACTGAAAAGGTCATTTTCAGTTCCTGATATGTTTGAATAACGTCATCTTCATGAAGGAAAGCTAATGCAGCCAATCGTTTTACTGCTAGCTGAAAACTGATGCATGAATTATACATACTGCCCAATCCTAGGCTCTGAACCTTCCTCCACAAGTTCGCCCAAAGAGGAAAAAGCGGCCCTTTGATATCACATTCTACATATTGGCTTTGATGATCTTCAACATGGCAATTTCAAAATCACAAAGAATGTACGACACTTGACATTCAAGACCTTCCGTAGACAATAAGTCAAGTAATCCAGTCCAAAGAAAGTTATATGACTTCAATGATTTCTTTGCCATAAGGCAATACGCCAGTGGGACAGCCTTACTATAAGCCCCACATTTCACAAAAGTGTGTATTGTCTACAGCTGTCTGCAGCCCCTCCATTTCACAGAGTAAGTACCATCCATCAGCCAGATTGTTGCAGAAGACAAGTCTACTAAATTCTATTTTGTGGTGCACAAAACTACAATATTTTCTGTGTTTGAATCACATAAAGTTTTCTGCTGGAATACTCCACATTTTAAGGGGAACTCACTCATGTCAGTATCTAATAGAGTAATTTTCCTGCCTGCCTGACTACCACTGCATTTCAAATGCAGTCTCCTAACTTCCTGAAGCATTGCTTTTCTACTGGGCATTGTTGGGGCAAAATCAAGTGAAGTGGATGCAAAGGCATCATCCGCTATGATACAAGCAGAATCCCTAGACAAAGTCGCACTTTCTTTCAGACTGTGGCACACAGCATATCTTTCAATGTCGCAGGGGTCTCCAGTGTTATCGTGTTCCATGGATTTTAGCAACTCTTCTCCAGTACTAAAGCAAGACATGATAGCTCTGCCCTTAACTTTCCTGTGATTTTTCTCTTGCAGCACCAGTATGTCCGAGTCTTGCTGCACTTCTCCAAACAGCAGACAAATCCTTCCATGACTAATAGTTCTTTTCCTCTGTGAGACTTCGTACTTTGAGCACTCCTGGTTGAAAAGATAACATATTGACCATGTTGGTGTTTTAATAGGTTGTACGTAGTGTTCGCGACAGTTGCCATATTTAAGCTACACTTAGTGTGATATAGCATTTATAATCATTTGCACATACATGCTTCGCTGAAGTGAATTTTCACATGTGGTCTTTAGTAGAAGTGAGCTTGCATTTTTCCCATTCGATCAAATGTACTTTCGTTGTAAAGAAGTAGATCCATACATATATATATATATATATATATATATATATATATATATATATACATAAAATAAGGTTAGAGTAAGGGTTATGTTAGAGGATACCATTTACTGTTGTGCAAGTGTGAGCTGATGTATGTGGTGTTGTGGTGTGTATCTGAGTGTTTTGTTCAGTAGTACTGGTAAGGTGCAAGGCTTAGGGGCAGGAGTAGAGCAAGTGTTAGGTTTAGCATAATTACTACAGTTGAGCAGGGGGGACTATATATCATATAACTGTATGTACAGACACACACACACACACACACACACACACACACACACACACACACACACACACACACACACACACACACACACACACACACACACACACACACACACACACCTTTCAATTATCTCTGTTTTGGAGGTCCTGTTTTCAGACCTGATTTACCCCTGCAACGATGTACCTATTTTGGAGGTATGTAACTATTTTCAGGCTTGATTTACCCCTTCACACAATTTTTAAATCCCCCCCCCATCACACCTCATTTTTGAAGATGTCTAGTACACAGAAAGCCACACTGTATGATCAACAGACTAATGACACCAGTAATTTAAAGAAAACAATGATACACATCTTATATCTCCCTTTTTCAGAAGCAAAAGTATTTACCTTGTGTTAGAATTTTGCAAAGCAGTTAATTAAAGTCTGCAGATATTACACTGCATATTTGATGATAAGCTTATATTTTTTCCATCATTTTTGTCAACTTTCTTTTAACTGTGTTTCTAAGTAGTATTCCCAAACAAAAGTTCTATAACAAGCCTTTACGTTATCACACCCTCTCATCTCTTTAACAACAACAATGCTGCTATCATTTACCCTATTTACACAACTACATCTGCTTCTTACTTCACATCCTATCATGTCTACCTCCATTCCTTACCTAAAACCCACACAGAAAATGAATGTCTCAAAAATTTTTCATAAATTTCTTTATCATCTTTATCACTTTTTGAAATACGGTATCTTCTTCTTTATCTCTCAGCTGCTCCCGTTAGGGGTCACCACAGCGGATCATCTGTTTCCATTTCTTTCTGTCCTGTGCATCTTGCTGTGTCACACCAACCACCTGCATGTCCTCTCTAACCACATCCATAAACCTTATCTTAGGCCTTCCTCTTTTCCTCTTACTTGGCAGCTCCATTTTTAGTATCCTTCTCCCAATATTCCCAACATCCCTCCTCAGCACATGTCCAAACCAATGCAATCTCACCTCTCTGGCTTTGTCTCCAAACCGTCCAACCTGAATTGACCCTCC
This sequence comes from Protopterus annectens, assembly GCF_019279795.1. Classification (NCBI taxonomy): domain Eukaryota; kingdom Metazoa; phylum Chordata; order Ceratodontiformes; family Protopteridae; genus Protopterus; species Protopterus annectens. Next base: position 1,731,688,828 of record NC_056735.1, on the reverse strand, counting down.
AATATACTCATTTCTAATTCTGTCCATCTTTGTCACACCCAGTGCAAATCTTAACATCTTTAACTCTGCCACTTCCAGCTCTGACTCCTGTCGTTTCATCAGTGTCAACATCTCCAACCCATATAACATAGCTGGTATCCCTACCATCTTGTAGACCTTCCCTTTCACTCTTACTGGTACCTGTCTGTCACAAATCACTCCTGACACTCTTCTCCACCCACTCCACCCTGCTTGGACTCTCTTCTTCACCTCTCTTCCACACTCACCATTACTCTGAACTGTTGATCCCAAGTATTTAAACACATCCACCTTCACCATCTCAACTCCCTGCACCCTCACCATTTCTCTGTCCTCCCTCTTATTCACACACATATATTCTCTCTGAGTCCTGCTGACTTTCATTCCTCTCTTCTCAAGAGCATATCTCCACCACTCCAGGGTCTTATCTACCTGTTCGCTACTCTCACTACAAATCACAATATCATTCGCAAACACCAGAGTCCACGGGACTTCTGTCTGATCTTATCCATCAACCTGTCCATCGCCATTGCAAATAAGAAAAGGCTCAGATCTGATCCTTGATATAAACCCACCTACACCTGGAACACATCCATCACTCCTACTGCAGATCTCACCACTGTCACACTGCCCTCGTACATATCCTGTACCACTTTTACATACTTCTCTGCCACTGCCAACTTCCTCATACAATACCATAACTCCTCTCTAGGCACCCTGTCATATGCTTTCTTTAAGTCCACAAAGACACAATGCAGTTTCCTCTGACCTTCTCTATACTTCTGCATAAACACTCTCAGGAAAAACATCACATCTGTAGTGTTCTTTCCAGGCATGAAACCATACTGCTGTTCACTAATCATCACCTCCCTTCTTGACCTAGCTTCCATGACTCATTCCCATAACTTCATGCTGTGGCTGAACAATTTTATTCCTCTGTAGTTACAATAGCTCTGCACATCACCCTTATTCTTAAAAATCGGTACCAATACACTTCTTCTCCACTCCTCAGGCATCTTTTCACTTTCCAAGGCACATCTTAAAATAATCTTCAGTTCAAACCTCCATTTTCAAAAAATCCATAATTCCAACAAAGTTTACTCTACATTTAGTAATACTAAATTTAAAACTAGATCACTCCAAAAAAATACCATTTCTACAAATCAGACTACTCCTATACATAAGTCAGCTTCCATTTCCCTTCAAATATCTACTGAGGTACAGCTTAATCCTGTTTCATGCAATAAAGCACAAACGTTACCCTCCTCCCCTACCTTTTTTTGGCAAATTGTCCTCCTTTTCTAGACTCCTCAGTCAGACACTTTCTTTAGCCTAAACATCTGCAGCATCTCCAATAAGATAGCTGGATTTCATGCTTTGGTGGCTAATCATTCTCTACAATTCAAAGCCATTTGGTTCAAACCTGAAATCAGTGACAATATTTTCTTACCTCCTGGTTACAACTTTGTAAGAGCTGGCGAGTTACCCAAAAAGGTGTGTGTGTGTGTGTGTGTCTTGGGGAGGGGGTGCAATAATCCATCCACATCAGTAGCCTACTTTCTCTACTGCCCAAATCCTAACTATTCCTCTAAATATTAATAGCAAAATATCACCCTGACTTGCCCCTCTACCTCTAGCAAAAATAACCATAGCATTATAGAAGACATTCTCCATGGATATCTGAAAACATCAAACAACCAACTCTAATATTAGGAGACTTTAACCTTGACTATAGCCCAAATAATGAAACAACTTCTATTTTAATGAACTTATATGGCTTTATACAACTAATATCTTCCCCCACTAAATTCCGAAAATCATCTAAAAAGTACACCATACTTGAATGGATTTTAACCAACACTACCAATATGATAACAAACACAGACACCCTCACAGATACTTTAAGTGATCATCATCATACATTTACATCAGATTAATAAACCCAAAACTTTCAAATACAATTATGTTAGGAAAAAACTTCAATGTAGCATACTTAGTGATGCCGCATCACAGTTCCTCTGAATATCTCTCAAATGTCTACCACTTAACCAAGCAGTAGACAGCTTTAATCAATCATTCTTCACATTTTTGATGAATTATCTCCACTGAGTAGACAAAGAACAAGTCTAATCTTCCCCCTGCCAAAGCTAAAATTTGATACTAGGCATCTAATGTTTCACTGGGACAAAGCAGGGAAAATACGTCTCACTGATAAGAAATCTATCTCATACCAAACTTATAAACACCTTTGCAACCTTGCTTAAAATCATATACTAACAGAAAAACACAATTATTATATCTTACCTCAGAACTTGCACCACTTCAGTCCTAAATCCTTCTGGTCTAGCATCAATAATCTGACAAAGCCAGGGAGACCCACCAAACCCAATCCTTTTCCTAACTTCTCAGATCAGGGCACAGCATGCAATCCCAAAAATCACTTCATAAATACAGTTGCAGATCTGATTCAGCATCACCTCCAGCATTTTCAGCTTCCCTTGTTTCCTGAATTAACACCCCTTTTCAATTTAAAACTAGTCCCAACTGCAAGCGTACAAAACCTTTTCAGCAAGCTCTAGCCCAGAGCTCCAACTCTAGGCAATCTTCCTGCTGAATACGTAAAGGTAACAGCAAGGCCTTTTACTTACCCTTTATTTATACTAATAAACAGATCTACACATGAAGCAAATGTCCCAACACTATGGAAAAAAATATTTATTCTTCCCTTGCATAAAGGGGATAATTCCATAGAAATGCTTAATTATCATCCCATGGCTAAACTGCTCCATTATCAAAGATTCTAGAAAGATGTATTTTGTAATCATCTCTGCATCACACAACATATTTTTGCCCAAAACACAGTACAACCACAGCACTATTTTCCTTCTCCAATACAACCAATATGAATAGAAATGAAAACAAACTTATGTCATATATCTTTCTAAAGCTTTTGATACAGTGTCTCACTGTAAGCTACTCTGCAAACTCACATCCTTATAATTTACCTGCTCTACTCTTAACTGGCTCCCTAGCTATCTTAAAGATCAAACAGAAAAAAGATGTAGTCTGGCTTCTTTACTTCCTTCTAGTTTCCAAAGGCGTCACACAAGGCTCTGTACTTGGTCCTCTGCTGTTTAATTTGCTCATAGATAATGTTTCCTCTGCCTCATCACATGCTGCTCTCATTCAAATGCAGATGTTGCTATTCTCATCTGTCAGCATTAAAACTACCTCTGCTGCAATCAATCATGTAAGAATCTTTTGACAGCCATCAAGACCCAGGTAAGTTTGATCTGCTTCAAATCACAACAAAACTAAACTAATGTTCCTTACCCTAAAGACTCAGTAAGTTCAACTTCACAATCTTGTCTTCTCAAAACATTCAGTAAAACTAGTCCAGATGCCAAACTGCTAGGGGTTACTTTGGATGATCTACACATATTTGACAAAACACATATAAAATGCAGTAAAAAAAAACACCAAAACTTGGATCTTTTTCATAAGGCATCCCTCTGTCTGACTAAACATTTTCATAAATTTACCGCAATAACTTTCTTACTTCCCAGTCTACTCTACATCCCTCCAATTCTTACAAATATTACACATCAGACATAAAAAGACTGGGACAATGTTATAATAATATTGTAAAGTTTGCTACTAAGATGTCTAATAAAATTCATCATTGCTTAGCCCTCAAAAAAATAAAATTAACCAAACAACCTCATTTTCTCTCAGTTAAACTTGTTCATAACTTTCCTTTAAAGTGTCCAGCACTGAATAAAGTACTGCAATGGTATTTACTTGTCAAAGCTCTGTACTCATTAGATACAAGTCTTGTCATTGTTAACAAATCATACAACTCTTTTGGTGCCTTGTACTCCTAAAAAAAAAATATATATATATATATATATATATATATATATATATATATATATACATACATATATATAACATCTGGAATTCTCTCCCTGTTCATATTAGACAAATTTCATCCACTATTCATTTTATACATCAGCTGTAAGATTATCAACAACATCACTGGTTCTGGTCCTGCTCCTTTCTCTTCCAGGCTAGCTTAATCTTTATTATCTCTCTCTTATGCATATTTACACCTTTTTAGTCATATATACACCTCTATTTAGCCCTCCTTCATCATTTCCTTCCTCTACTTATACCTCCATTGCCAAAGACTTTTATCCCTCTAGCAAAATTCTCATTCCTCTACTCTCTCGCATAACTAATTTCCTAACAATTCCCATAATAAACTTCTTCACCTAACACCCCCTCCTTCTTCTTCCCTATTTGCATTATTCTACTACCTTCCATTGCTCTCACACTCTGTCTGGTACTAATATTCGCTCAAGAGTAACTCAACATGTTTTCTAATATTCCTTTATATCTGCTGCTTAACTCTTTGTATCTATTGCTTACCACATTATATAAAAATTCAGCAATTTTTCATAACCTCCCTTTACTTCGAGACTTTTAGTAATGCCAATAACCTTTCTACTGTATATTTTGATTGATCTCTGTATATTCTTTTTAACATTTTTTTCTGACAAACTTTCTGCCTTAATTTGTTTATAAATGTTCTGTTTAATATGCATTTGCAGCAGTTTTTGTACCAGGCCTCCACTGAAAAGGGGGTCTTGCATGGCCTAGTCAGACTACCCTGGTAAACAAATGCAAATAAATAAATAATAACGAAATTAAGCATTGGGATTTACTGTTTACATTCTGAGTGGTACAGAAACAAATGATCGTAACTAAAATATCTAATATACACACCACAAAGTAACTGTCTTCGATGAGAGCTAACCCCCTTTCACCTAAAATTCTTTGCTGCCACAACCCTGTATGTATATATATATATATATATATATATATATATATATATATATATATATATACTGCACTTTTTCCTTCTTCTCCAGACTGGCACCATGATAGTGAAGAATAGATCCCTGCCCCTGATGCAGACAACTGGATTTCTGTTACTGTCCTAGACACTGGAGAAGGCATTCCGACATGTGGGGGGGGGGGTGAAAGTGTGCTGTCACTCACCTCTCTTAGGTAGAGCACACTACCAGGAGAACACAGGACAGTGTGAGTTCCCTGCTGGAAGAACATTCTTTGTGAAGGTGATGGCACACCTTGTAAAATCACCCCATTTTCCTTCCCCTCCCTGGCACTTTGTGAGGTGCATATGAGGATTACGGCTGCACAATCAAATATCTCAAACCACCCTGATGGTTGTGTAAAAGGTAGCCCCTCCCAGATGACCCTCACCATGCTGTTGGAGAACGAATGTGACAATTAATTAGAAGGGGGCTAATGATTAACAGATTGTGGGGGCAACAAGAGAAAAAATATATTTCCCTCTTCTCCAGCTCTCTAAACCCAAAATTAAATCACAGCATCTTTGCAAACAAAATTCTGATGTAGACAAATGTCAGTAACACAAACAGGTCATTCACCATCAATAATGTTTTGTGTTCCAGTTTTTAAGCTCATGATCAACTGTAGTGACTAGGATCCTTAAACATTCTTTTACACTGCCTAGAAATGTTGATCACTTCAAACCTGCATTTTAGAAATCTGTTGAGTCATTATGAGGGTTCTTAAACTATAGGTCATGCAGAAAAGAAAAAGTGATAGCTGCTATTAATAATCTCACTGAAATACCTTGCAGTGTCTATGTTTTAAAGCACTTCTGGCAAAGAACAGAAAGGCTATCAACAAAAGTAAAGGGACTTTGTCTTGTTTTGGGCATAAGCCATGCAGAAGTTGGCTAATACTCCCTACATTTTAAATACTTTTTCTAATTCTAGTCTTGGTGCTGCTTACAGGTCAATTTATAATTCTTATAAACTCGTCTGTTGTACACAGTTTTTATCCTGCCTCAATATGATATGATATGATATATGATATGATATGACATGACATGACATGACATGACATGACATGATATGATATGAAATATGACAGGCATGACTATCATAAAGTTAAAATAGTGTAGATGAGCACATACATGCTATAAGGAACAAGGACATTAAAAATGCACCTTACAATCAATGTAACACCTATCACATGTTTAAAAAGTTTGCATTCTTTGTTTTGGAGACCATAACTGAAAATATAATAGGTAGAGATTCAGATGCCTGATTGGAAAGGCATTAATTGATCTTGCAGTTGATATTTAATGCCTTCACAGCTCCTGGGTTAAATGACAATGTTAATATCACTAATGTTTTACAGCAGGAACCACTAAAGTATTAGCTGAAAGCTATATAGAAGTGGAGTTTGTTTAAATGCAACTCTGCTATGGCTAACAGTCATACCTCTCAACCATACAGAATTCCTCTGTAATACCGGTTTTGAGGGCAAAATATTGGGGTGCCACGAATTCCCAAGTGGCCCCTTCAATTTCCAAATTTCAAATTGTTTTTTTTTTTTTAAGTTTTTATTTACTCCTGATGTCATCGCGTGTAGGGTGTGCGCGATGATGCCAGGCTCATGACTGCCCATCCAATGTAGACCAGTCTGCCTTCCAGCACATTTTTCTTCTCCGGGTAAAAAATGTTAAATGCAGTGCTTATATGTGCTTAATGACAGAAGATACTTTTAGTGATTAACGGCTGAGTTGCTTTTACACTTAGACTTAACACTAACTTTGAGCCATGCAGAACTTACACAAGCATTTGAGTTGTGTAATGGTTACGGAACATATTTAGTGACAGCTGCTATTATCAGTTCATGTAAGATAATCTGTTTTAGAAAAAACAAGCACAGTAACAAAAGCCACAATCCAGAAAAACACCAGCGCAGGAGCCCAAAGGTGAGATTTGCAGACGATTCCTTTATTCCATATACAACATATGCTCTGGTACATCTTCCTTTTAAATGCTTATCAATTAAGCAATTAACCATTAAACCATCCCACATTTTTACTTAATCATAATACAATTTATTAAATACTAACAAGTTAAACACTTTTACAAATTTTTAATACTTACATTCTTCCCCAAAATATAAATATAATTGAATATTTATTTTTTATTTATTATTTTTAGTTATTTATTACTATTGAATATATAAATTTAAACATATTAATAATAATACTAAAAAGAGTAGCAAAAAAATTTATTATTTTTTTTAATTTATCCAAAATAGATCTATGACTTACTTTTATGTCAATAAATAATCTTTCAAAATTTTCTAAATACCATACACAATTTCATATCACTAACCCACTTTCCAAATTCATACCCCTAGGGTATAATGTGTGGTATTCCAAAATCATTTTGTCTTCTAATCTACATAGTGCACTCTTAAAATTGTCTACACAACTATGGGGTCTAGCCAACACACTAAATAAAAAACCACCTGCATTCCCATTATGTACATTAATAAAGTGGGAGGCTACTGGACTATCCATATTTCCTCTTCTTATATCCCCCAAGTGTTACAAAATGCGCACTTTCACCTTTCTCCTGGTTTGTCCAATGTACCATAAAGGTGTATTACAATTCCAACCCAAGATGTATACTACTTCTGAAGACTGACAATCAATTTTTTCAAATGCATAATATCTTTTACCATTAATTTTAAATCCATGCATATTTTTGACTCTCACACATACTGAACATCGACCACAATGAAACATCCCAACATCCTTATCAGTAGAATTAATAAGTTTTCTATTTAACAATTCTTTCAAATTTGAATATCTACCGTAAGAAAATGTGATATGTTTAGGGAATAGATATCCTACATTTGGATCATTACAAACTACATGCCAAAATTCTTTCATGATTTGTTCAACCACAGAAGAAAAATTAGAAAATCTAGATACAAAAAATATTCTATCTTCTGCTGAACAACTTGGCATGTAGAAATGTTCTTTAAAATGTCTTCCCCCCAAAAAATTCCTGGGTTGGCATAACCTATCTTTAATATTTAATAATCTGGTACTATCATATCCTCTAGATGTTAATCTGATGACAATTTCTTCACAAACCCCTTCCCATAAATCAACCTCAGAAGTATTTCTTAAGATTTTTTTAAATTCTCCCTCTGGTAAGGCCTTAATCAAATGGGAAGGGTGCATACTGGTAGCATGCAAAAAATTATTTACTGCTAAAGGTTTCCTGATAGGTTTAAATTGCACAGTATTCTCCCTTCCTATATAGAATTCCACATCCAGAAAGGAGATATTCCACCGGGAATATTGAGCAGTAAATTTTAACCCATGAGTATTAACATTCAAATAAGCCATAAATTGTTGAAACATACATGTTTCACCCCTACAAACAAAAATGAGGTCATCAATAAAGCGTTTGTAAAAAACAACATAATTTACAAAAAAATCACACTGAAACATAAATTCCTTTTTGAATTCCCCCATGTAAATAACAGCATATGTGGGTGCAAAAGCTGCACCCATCGCCGTTCCTTTTCTTTGTAAAAAGAATTCCTTATTCCATACAAAATAATTATGTGTAAGACTAAATTCTAACAAACCTGTTAGAAATGTAGTACGTGGTCCCTCTCCCATCATTCTTTGCATAGCTTCAAGACCCCACCTTTTCCCAATATTGGTATATAAGGATGAAACATCTACTGTAGCCCAATAATAATCCTGTTCCCATTTCAAATCATGTAATGCTAAACATACCTCTTGAGCATTTTTTACATGCGAGACAACTTTGGGTAAATATTCCTTGAAATGAAAGTCTAAAAATGTATTTACCCTTTTCAGATAAGAACCTATACCAGAAATTATAGGCCTACCAGGGGGATTCTCCAAATTTTTGTGAATTTTCGGAATGATGTAAAAATATGTTTGGCGAGGTTCCATAACTGTCAGTTTGTTAATGTCTTTATTAGAAAGAAAACCCACTCTTTCTCCTCTGTCCAATAATTCCATCAGTTCCTCTGAAAATTGCTTAAGAGAATTGCTGAAGTACCAGAACGTATGTTGTATATGGAATCTTCTGCAAATCTCACCTTTGGGCTCCTGCGCTGGTGTTTTTCTGGAAGATAATCTGTTTGCATGACATTTGCCAGTTATGTTTGTACTTTGTACTTTGTATCATGTCACTGAATCTTTGATTATTTAAACAGGTTTGCAAATTATCTTAACCAGCTGGTGCACTTAGCTATCCTTGCATGTTTGATTTCTCTGGGTTATCATATGAAGGTAATTTATATATATATATATATATATATATATATATATATATATATATATATATATATATTTATATAAACACGCATATGTATATATCTTTATTTATTTTGATTCTAAAGCTTGTAATAGGGAGTCCCAGAAAGTTATGAAAGTAGAAGAAAACATACACTTACTACTTATGTATACTAAAGCTCACCTTGGAAAGGGAAATTAGGTAGGCTTAAAATGGCTGGCAAGGGCGGCTAGCCTATGAACCTGTGAATCTGAAATCTAAACTAACAAATATCATAAAAAAGAGAATCCTCTGAGGCACAATGATCTTGGACTTACTATATTAAGTCTCCATTTTTTGCTCATTTACCCTTGCTATTTTGGGGCTTACACTGATGATTCTCAGCATTTCAGAATTAAAAAATGGTTATCCATATACACATATATAATAAAAATGTGAATACTGGTAAAAGCACTACACAGAAATGTCTTAATGTATTACTGTATTTATGGTTGTATACTAAAGTAACTCCATTAACCCAGAAGCACTGTAAAATGTTTCATAATTCACAGAAGTTAAAAAACAGAATATGTCTGTGACAGTCTTTTTTTTTCATTCTCAGCACTGAAACTTTACCTATAGCTTTAACATTAACAGTTGTTTTCTCAGATTCTGTTTTAGCGATGTTGTACCAGGATTTGTCAGGATCCTGAATCCACTCAGTTGCTTCACAGAAATACTTCCCTGTATCTGAAGGCTGCAGATGGTAAATACTCAGCCTATATGATGTCTGCCCAGTTCTGTCCAGTCGAATGTCTCCATCAGAAAGCCTCTGTGTGAAAGTGCTTCCGGACTGCAGAACAAAGTCCTTAGAAAGGGAAATTATCTGTTCTTTCTTGCTCTCTTTCTGAAGGTACCATGTGATGGATAAATGGGTGTGTTGAGATGTTTCTTTATTAGCACTGCATATCAGTTCCAAAGGCTCACCTTCAATTTTGTTCAGAGTCTGTGATGGCATTGTTGCAGTAAGAGTATCTGGGATTACTGAAAGCAAATACAACAAATTAGTAAGTTGATAAACTCTATAAACTTTGTAAATATTTTTTTTTCTTTAGCAGTGAAGTTTCTAACATCTTAATCCTGTAAATAAATTTAAAATCAAATTAGACTTCAAATGTAAACTCAGCACATATCTATGCTCTTTTAGAGGTGACATTTTTCCAAAGGTACTAGCATAAGAAATATTTACCTGTTTCTGCCTGTTTTGTGAAAAAAAAAAAAAAAAAAAAAAAATCTCTTGTTTTTCCTTTTTTAGTTTTTAGTAGTTTCAGTTCAGAGTTGCTGATTCCTGCTTGGTTGTTAGTCCTGTGTTACTGTTCCTTGCTTTATTTGGGGGAGGAAGTTACCTTACCTTTTACCAGTGGGAGGGAAGAAGCATTGAGCTGCCTTTTGTCAGTTTTTGTGAGGTTTCAGCTAGTAAGTAGTTTTTATTTATTGGTTTGGGTTTCCAGTTTCTAGCTTTCCAGCCCTGCGTATAAAAGCGCGTAAAGCGTTAAGCGCTGCTAGCCAGCGATAGCTGGAATTCATAAACTCAAATGCCATGGAACAACTAGTCACCATCAAAGAAGACTGACTAATCATTCACTTCTCATTCCAACTCAGCAGCCACAGCAATGAATGCTTTTGCTGTCTCTTGGTAGAAATTGCAGTTGAAAATTCACTGCATATCTTTTCAGACCACATAATTTGAACTAAATCAGATGGCTAGTCAATACTCCTACTTCATGGCCTTAGCAATCACAGGTTTAAATTATATTCCACAAGCAGAATACCATGGCAAAATCAAACTCACATCCACTATGAGTATTCTCTTAAAAGTACCACGGTATAAATATTTACCAAGACATTATAAATCTTTATTGTTTGAGAAATCGCTGATAGACAACCAGGGGTCAAGCAGCAGAAGAAGTCATCTGTAGAGTTAGTTGCAGAAAGAGATAAGGATTAAGGATGTCAATCACGTATGACAAAAAAATATCAAGGGTGTTCTTAAGTGCAATATTGAATTCCATTTGGAATCCTTTGTGTAACCATATATGTCTAATAAACAAGGCATCAGGCTGAGTGTTTCTCTTCTCTAATATTTTTCAAATATTTTTATTGAATTTTAAAATAGATATGCTATGTATTTTCCATAACTTTATATTATATACATACAATTTATGCAAGTTAACAACAAAACTAACTTAAAAAAACATAACAATAAACCAAACTATTTACAAGAGGGTCTAAATTAACCAGAGTAATCAATATTGTTATAGTCAAGATTCTTTTCAAAGAATATTGCAGTCACTTCTCCGATATTTCAAGAACTTTTAGCCATGATTTGTAGTATAAGGTGATCTTTTCTGTTCTCTTTCTGATGGTGATCAAGTCCATTCGAGATACATTTAATGTCATATTTCTGTAGTCTTTAAATGTAGGACAAGATTCACTTTTCCTATTTATTATAATGATTTTGGGTGCAATGGCTGGTAGAGTCCATAAAAGTGGAAATTTTGTTTTTGGAACACATTGAAGTATAGGAGCATTAAACAAAATTAAAGATTTAGACAACTGAAATTTATTATTAAACACAATTTGTAAGAAATAATTCACTTTATCCCAGCATGTTTTAAGCATATGACAATAATAAAACACATGTTGCCAATCAGCTTTCAGTCTTATTTTACATCTCCAACATCTGATATCCTGTTTAAACATTAGTTATATTTTCTGTGGTGTGATATAAGGTCTATGAAGAAATTTCCATGAAAACAACTGCCATTGTAGTGAAAGAGATGTTTGATTTGGGGAGAAAAGTATTATTTTTTTATAATTTTCATTAGAGATTTGATTGATTGTTTTATAATAGGCCCAAAAGTCTTCTTTATGGTATAATTTTGTTTTGTTTTTTTATTATTTTATAGCTATTTGACAATTAGCATTTTCCTTGAACAGCTTGAGTTGCTAGGAAACAAAACCTCAGCCACAATGTTCCAATCTAAGATAAAAGCACATCCAGTGTGCTTTGACCTTGCATTTGAACATTGTCGATGTGGTTTTGTTTCCTACATTGCTGTTGTGACTGGGCGTGCTTCAACCTTGGATTGGAACTTTGTGGTTGAGTTGCTAGGAAGATCAAATGTTCTATTAATTTAGGAACATTTTGTCTAATTGTTAACTGCATTGCTTCTAGTCTATTTATAATGTATTGTCTTATATCCTGGATTAATAGCCACAAATTATCGTCAAGGTTGAATTTATTTCTTACTTGGTCCATTGTTAGAACTTCCCTGATTTCTATCAATTGATGACAATAAATCAGTTAATTTCTCCTAAGAATCTTGATTTTGTCACATCAAAAGTGTTAATATTGTTTTGCATACAAGCAAAAGGGTATAATAAAAATGATCACACTTTTATATCTGGATTTTTGTTCAAATAGTTTTTTATATGCTTTTAATATATATATATATATATATATATATATATATATATATATATATATATGTTATAAACTTAAAATATATATGCTTGTGTTCATTTTCTGCTATATGTTCTCTCTTCATCCAAAGAAAATTGTTTGGTACTATTTCTGTATCTTGAAGTTGCAATGAAAAACTTGATTTTAACCATATGTTTTCATGTAATTCCTTCCACCTGATTGAATAAGTATTTACCCATAATGATACTGTTTTTATGACAGATGACAATGCATAATTCTCTTTATCTGGATGACTAATTCCCCCTACTTCCCAATTATTTAAATGCTGATTTAGAGCTGTTCTGGGTTTGTTAGGGTCCCATAAGAAGTTTAGCATTAGTTTAGTAAATTGTTTTATATAAGATTTTGTGGGGGAAGGCTTGTATATAGTATAATAATTTTGAAAAAAGTAATAATTTTAATAATATAAAGTCTGTCTTCCATTAAAAAAATAATTTATTCCATCTCTGTACAAGACTTTTAATATGATTTAAAATATTAGTATAATTAATTGCAATCTAAATTATTTGTTAATATATCCCCAGGTGTTTAATTTTGTCAGTAACTTTATAATTAGATTAATCCTTGTTTATATCTTTCTTATTAGAATTTATAATCAATATTGTTGTCTTACTTTCATTAAATTTAAGGCCAGAGAGCCTCTGAAAGTGTTCAACTGAGATTAATAGAATCTTTAGTGAATTGTCATTGTCCTTTAGGGGTATCATTTTAAGATTTCTATATTTATCGTGTATGCTATAAATTAACCAGCTACTAATAATCATTTAACTTTCTTTTTATAAGCATTAGTAACTCTGTGTAGCAAAACTGTATAATAGAATATGTAATTAAGTGTGTTATTTAGAACGTTTCTTATTCTCTTTAGTCCCTTTCTTCTCTTTTTATAAAGTAGAATGAGACCTTTAGAATTAGAACACACTGTACAGACTTGTAAGTAAATAATGTATTGCTTTGTTCTTTTAAGATTTATATTATTACTATAGGATTCTCTTTAGAAGTTTTATTTATATGTAGAATACTGCTGCAAACACTATCAGGATGTCAACATAATGACAACAAAAGAAAAAGAACAAGAATAAACTGTCTTTGCTTTATTTTCCTTTAAGGGTTGAATTATTTTCATTAAAAAGCTTCACTTTTGTTGTTAATGCCTGGTTCCCTTATAAATTATCATATGATTAAAATGTAGTTCCATTTACGTGAACTGAGAGTGATATAAAAATAGAGAACAGGTAGAAAAACAAGGATTTAAAAGTTATGTGCCTTTGAGTCTCTTCTTATTGTTGTCTACTATTTTCCAATATTTTTTCTCTGCTTGACACTTTAGGGAAATGTCAGCCTAGTCTATTGCTTCTGTTTGGTCTAAAACATTATTAGAGGTTACATAAGATACAGCTGCATCCAGGGTATCAAACATTTTAGCATCTTTGGAGAGGAAGATTTTAATTAAGTCTTGCAGGAAACAGTAGATCAACTTTGAAGTGTCTCTTCTTCATTTCTTTTATTAAGGGTATATATTATTTTCTTTTGGAAATTACAACAGATGAATAATCATTATCAAATTGTATAATACTGTCATTAAATTTAAGCTGTGAATTTGCCCATGCTATTTTCAGTACTAGTTCTTTATCTTGGGAAACGGAAAACCTTGTTATTATAGATCTTGGATTTTTATTTACCTTGTTAGAAGATGAAGGAGCTACCAATGATGTATGGGCTCTTTCAATTCCATAAAAAAGAGACTCAGATAAATTCAAAATGCTTGGAAGCCAAAATGTAAGCAAATGTATCATTTTGTCTTCTTCAGTCTTTTTAGGTAATCCATATGTGAGCAGATTGCTCCTTCTTGACTTATTCCCTAGGTCACCAAGTTTGTTTAATAGAAAAGTATTTTGTTTAAAGAGAAAATTAACTTGAAGTTCTTATTCTGTAACTCTGCCTTCCATATCATTTAATGTCTCTTCAATGCCAGTAATTTGATTTTTATGTTGCATTTTTATTTCTTGTAACCACTCCATTTGTTTTGTATATTTCTCATTAAAGGAATCTAGTTTAATGTCCATTTTATCAAGTTTCAAGCAAAGTTCCTGCATACCAGACAGTAAAGATTACAGCTCCTCCTTCATTGACAGATCCTGTGAATTGTTTTTTGAGTAGCTCATCTTGGGGAAAAGTTAGAGCCTTTTCTGAGAGGATTGTGTCAGAAAAAACTGAAGAATAAAGATAAAATACTCCAGTGTAGACTTCCAAAGGCTTTAGCAAATGTAAATCAATGATTTTAAAAAGTCTACAAATCCAGGTTGTTAAAATGATCTGTTAGAAATGTAACTTAGATAGCAGAGCTAAAAAACTGTGCTGTTAACCTGCCAACATCCTGGTCACAATTCTCTGTTCTCTAATCTTGAAGGAAGGAAAGGTTAATCTACCAAATCCAAAGAATACAAAATGTCAGGATAATATTACTTCAAGCCAAAGAAGAAAGAGCCCTGAAAAGTCTTCCAAGATGTAGAACTGTACAAGGCAATGAAGCCTAGAGCAATCCACTCTACAATTTTTACAAAACTAAAAATGAGAACTAGTAATACCATTAAATAAATGTTACAACAAATTACAGGAGACCTGGAATAGTCTCTCCTTTGCAAGAGCTGGAGCAAAACGGACACTGGTGGCCACCTGTCTCTGTGCTATGTTTCATGAAAATCGAAAACCCATGCTTAAGAACATTTTGAAATATCTATAAGTCATTGAGATAATTATAAACTGGAGATGCTTGCAGACAATGTAACAGAGCTCTCCAATCTGGAAAACTCTCCTTAACACTTATGAAGTATCATTAAACAGCAAATAAGCAAACAACATGAAGAAGCAGAAAGGAAGAATCATTTAAAATAATTTGCTATCCCCACCTGAAAACAAATATGTGTCAAAGTTAACTGACTGCAACCTATAACTGCATGTAAAGCATTTAAAATCTTGTATGTGAGACTCAAGTAACATTTTTGACTAAGTCAGTAAATGGAATACTGTATGGCCATAGTAGAGGTAACATGTTTATATACCTCTATGCTTCATAAATTTGACTTAACAGCTATAGATCACTTTTAAGGGGTACTATCAGAAAGCACATGAAATTTAGCTTGAACTTTTTTTTTTAGTGCAAGGTGCATGGATATTTTATCACCATTTTTTATTCAGTGCTACTGAAAATGAATCCAGGTAGTTTGTTTAAAGCATGGATGCAAATTGATTTTCATTTACCTTAAAAGTCAGTTATAGTAAAATATCATTTTTCGAGGCACAGTTGGGTAACAAATGAAAATGAAATCTGCGGCCCACAGAAAGTCAATGTAAGAGAGCACTTTCTTATTTGCAAGCAGTCAACACCCCATCACTCAGCTTGAGTTCCTCTCTATTGGGAATGTTTAACAGAACATAGATTATGATCATCTTCCCAAGTTTTTGAACAAGCAGCAAAAAAGCCTATCTGTCATGGGTTATTTGTCATATTTGCTGATAAAATGACATACAAAGCAAGCAAGCAGAGAGAAATTTGTATACAAAACCATATTCCTGAATTATAAAATCTAGATTTCATATTATTAAAACTATGTTTATGAGAGGATTTCCAGTATGGCAGTGACTTAAGAGATAGTAAATTTTGCAGTTCTGAGGCTACTAACTACAGTCTATCAAAAAAGCCAGTAAAAATAAAATTTAGGATTAGCTCTGTTTCCCCTTATTTTACAATGTCAAAACATAGATGAGCTGCAAGAAATAAGACAATCAGAAAAAAGAAAGAAAGAAATTGGGGTGTAATCACAGAGTCGAGTTAAGCAACCACCATCAAAAGTTGGGCCCCAGAAAGGAAGCTCCTATGACAACAGAACAACAACCATAATCAGCACTGGTATCTTTGGATTTGATAGATACATTCTGAAATTTTCAAAATAAATAACATTTTGAAGTAATATATAACCTCTACCAACTTAAAAATACAAGAAATGGATTTTCACCAGCAATTCAAGTCCACAGAAAGTCTGTAAAATGCAGAGAAGGAATGTAAGGAAAAGATGGTGGAAGCTGAACTGAAATATGAACAAATGACACAGAAGATTGTTGACCTGGAAGACAGGTCAAGGAGAGGAAATATCAGATTTACAGGTATGCCAGCATGAGTGGGGGGAGCAAGCTATGCTGATTTTATGAAAAGGTGTATTGGAGAATGGAAATATATGCCATAAGAAAGAATAAATATTGAAAGGGTGCATAGAACTAACTCCCATCAAACAATCTGTGAGGATTTTCTAGACTTAGTTTGGTCCAATATGTGGAAAAAGTGGATAGGGATACAGTACAAGGGTTTATGTCAACAGTGATTATTCATATCAGACCTTCAAAAAGAGGGAATGATTTTCTGCCATCTCTTAAGGACATGCTTCCAAAGGTTCCTCACTATGAGAATCCAGGGAATTAATACCCTATCCTACTCAGATCATCTTAAGGCCCTATCTCTGTACTCAGTCTTCTACAGGTTACTAAATGCCTAGCATATAAGACATCCTCAGATCCAGCTCTGATGAATCTCTTGCACATCTTCAAAGCAAACAGCACCAACAACACTAAATCCAAGGACCGGAACTTTGACTGCAGCATAAATAGAAGATGCTGAAGAGACCAACATGTATCTCAAAGTTACCCAACCCTATCGAATAAGCATCCATGTGAAGCAGAGTCCATCCCTAACACTATTCAAAGGAAACCTTGATCATTGGATGAGAAATCACAAATTCACCCCCAATCTGGTCCCATTGTCTCTGATGGACAGAGGCTGACAATAACTAAATTAATCCCCAACTAACATACCCCCCATAAACCTTAGCTACTTTATTACTACCACCAAAAAAGTACTACACCAGTCAAACCCAACAATTGCCAGTCAATAAATGCGATATAACTGGTGAAAAATGAGTGTCCAGTTCCAAGGAAAGAGACAGGAAATACTAAAACTGTTGTTTATTGGTACATCAGGTTAAGCGCTTTCATCTATCCTCCATAGACTTCTTCAGAACACCATTTCTCAAACTAACAGCCTTTAAATAATACTAATTAATTCAAATTATCCAATCCTGTGATATACCAATTTGATCTCATGAATATTAATTTCATGGATACTGAATGACTCATCCTGACATAGATTCTCATAACACAACAACCATATAAAATCATGAAAATACATAATAAAATAACTAAACAGTTGTATTACTGTTTACGCATGATGTAAAATTCATAATAGATTTAATAATAAAATTGCATTGTAAAATAAAAATAAAAACTTAAAAATGTTAAAAATACAACTTTTAATTGTGTCTCACAATAAACACACAAACATGTGGGAAACTTGTAACTCGATAAATATAAAACACTTGGAACAACACCTACCCTACTATTAATATTGTTTTTTTCTTACCCATTCTAGGCCCTTAACAGGGGCTTGGTGGGAATACAATCATTTAATCCGGGGTAAGTAGCTGCATTTAATAATATTTGCCACTTCACTTATCTTTCCCCCAATATACCTTTCGTGTCACCTCCTCTAGGATTAATCTTTACACACTCTGCAATTGCAAACTTGAAAGTGTTACAAGTCTCACTATCCCTAATATGCCTATATAGGGCATTACTAGTATCTTGCTTTCTTATACAATAAAGATGGTCATATATTCGGCTTCTTAACCTCCTCTCAGTTTTTCCTACGTAGAAACATGGACATTTTGTACAGATGGCTAAATAAATCACAAACTGGGTCTGACAGTTGCCCTTTTTGGCCCTTACTGTTGTTTTATTGATGTTATCTATAGTGCGGGTGTGCTCCTCATATATAGCACAACACTGATTACAGTGTCCACATTTGCTTGTACCTACAGAATTTGTATCATTATTTCTATCACTATTTTGGATTTTCCTTTTTAAATTCTTTCCAGTTTTGTATACAAAAAGGGGTTCAGTTCCCAATTTATTATGCACCCCCTCATCCCACCACAAAATATTCCAATTTTTATGTATAATACTTTTGACCTCGTTTACATAAGGGTTGAACCCCAATATACAGGCCCTGTTATATTTCTTATTATTTTGATTACTATTAGTAGTCTCTTCATTCCTCTCCATATCCACACCCAATAAGGGTTTGTACTTTTTCCCCCATTCTCTTTTAACATACCCTGTAACATCACTAATAAGTTCATTGGGGTACCCCCTTTCTCAAAACATATTTCCTATATGGTCAATTTCTTTAACCATCTCCGAATAGTCCGATGTCATCTGGGCTGCTCTTATACATTGCCCCTTAATTATACTTTTCTTTTGCTTCCATGGATGATTACTGGAAAATTCCAAGTATGTATTACTAAAGGTGTCTTTTCTATATATCATTGACCTAAAACCTTTACTCATAGTATAGATATATGTATCAAGATATGATATACATCTTTTGTCACATTTGTGGGTAAATTTTAAGTATGGGCTGGAAGTGTGAAGATATTCTAAAAATGATACTATTTCATCCATGGTACCTGTCCACAATATAAATATATCGTCCAAAAATCTGATGTAACAACTGATGAACTGGTACCATTAATTGGTGAACATATATTCATCCTCCCAATCTAACAGGACAAGGTTTGCAAACATAGGGGCACACGTGGCCCCCATAGCAATACCTCAGGTCTGTCTGCAATGTTCACCATCATAATATATATAATTGTTATCCAGCACAATACCATGAATTCTTCCAATAAAACAACTTTCTCCCATTCCAATTGTGTATACCTCTGTATACTGTTGATAAATCTAGTTGTTCCTTCTTCTCTAGGTATACAAGAAAATAGGTCAACCACATCAATTGTCAAAAATATGACACTATCTTTCCACATGTGGGGTTTTATCCTGCTCAAAAATTCCCAAAAATCTTTGACAATGTGTGGGACCTTACTATAAATGGTTTATAACCATCTATCTATTACTTTTCCATAAGGAAAGGTCTTACTTTTACTCCCTGAAATAATAGGTCGAAATGGGAGATCCTCCATGTTTTTATGAATCTTGGGTATCCCCACTATTGTAGCCAATACTGGATGTTCTACTTTAAAAAATGGATACATTTCTTTATCTATTCTATTATCCATTAAGTATTCCTCGAGGTATAAGTCAATTCTCCTATGGGCAATATTTATTTGGTTTATAGAAGAGATTTCATAATTCATAATTATTTAACATTTGATACATTTTCTGTGCGTACTCATTTGCATCATATAACACAATTCCCCCTCCTTTGTCAGGGGTCAATATCTGTATATTGTGATTACCACATATTTCATAAAAAATTGTTTGTTCTTTTCTACTTAGATTGTATTTGTATTTCTTCTTTTTTGCTGTTTCACAATATCTGTACAATGTGTCTGTTACCACCTTCTCATATGCCACTAGAGTGTTATGCATGGGGGGTGTGAACTGACTTTTCTTCCTTAAGTCGCTTTTAATTTCATACTTATTTTCACTATGAAAAAATAGTTCAAGATTTAATTTCCTCAAAAATTTCTTGAATTTAACAATAGTGTCCACTATGTCAAATCCACAATTGGATACATATTTCATACCTTTAGCAAATAACAAGAAATGTTCCTTCTCTAATTTATATGTTGTATAATTAAATATACTGAAGTCCCCAAGGATAAATTGAAACCTATGGAACTGCACTATCTCTTGTTCCATGTTTGTTTTTGCTGTTGGTTTCCCATCCACCCCCCCTTGGTATGGTACACCTCTCCTTCTCTGATTGTCGTATTCCCATTGATATTCGTGTTGCCGATAATCCCCCTTGTGGTCCTTCTTCCATTCCTGTTGCTTCCCTAAAAAATATTGTTTATGATTGTTCCCACCTTCATTCTGCCTTTGGTAACTAACATTCTTACTTTCCAAACCTCGATCCTTCCCTTTGTACTTCTCACTTGTGTTCCATTTGTAGGCTACCCCCAATCTGTATTGTTCTGTATCCCTCTGCAGTTTCTTACATTTTCTATCAAAAATCTTAATACGACTTTTCTCTGCATCATCGAATTGCTTGGAATACAAAGTTTCCCACTATGAAAACAACAAATCACTAACAATTTTTTCATTCAATTCGTCTACTTCCTTCATTAATCTACACATTTTACTGTCATTGCAAGTAATAATGAATTCCATAAAATGTGTCCCAAAACCATCAAACATTTTGTTACATTCATTAATTTAATTTTCAGTCATATCCACATCTATGGGTTGCTTGAAAAATCGCAAACCCATCGGTACTAATTTTGATTCTATACATTTTTGTAGGTACATATTGTCAAGCTGTAAAGCCTTAATAGTCCCCAGTTTGTGGCCAAATTCATGAATAAGGTCTCTCAATGTTTTAAAATTGGAATTGTTCCCTTCTTTATTGTTACCAAGCCGCACTTCATTAGGAGAAGAAAAACTGTATTTTACTTTCAAGAATGCATCCAAATCTCGAAGTTCTACACCTGGGATACCCTGGGATATTAGTAATATATCTCACCATATAGGCGTCCAAGGAACTCAGAAACTCTGGTGGTTGTTAGCTTTATATAAACCTATGAACATATGAACATGTAAGGAGCTGAAGTTAAATTTCACATCATGTTACTATGCTTCTTTCTGAGTTCTATATCCAACAAGACAAAAATATATATTTGGAGCCTAATCTGGTCATTTAAGAGCTAACACTTAAGCACCAGGATGTTGGAAAGAAAAAAAAAACAGGAGGAAATGGAGATGATGAATATTCATTTGAAGAAAAAAACACTAACTAAGGCTTATAGAGCCAAGGCGCTAGAGGAAACTTTTTATACTTGTTTTTTTTCTTTTGTTTCTTTTTTTTATTAAAGTATTTTTGTCAGATTTGTTGGCCTTTTGTGTTGTGTTTCATCAGAGTTTTTCTGTTTTGTGGTTTCCAAAGAACATTCATGGCCAATGATTCATTTTCATCCTTGCTGCATTTATTTAGAGAAATGGGCACTGATTTCTCTCAGAGATCTATAAAGAGGTTTCTTATCTAGTTTAGGGAAGGTGCAGGAACTTCAGCACAATTGGAAAATCATGAAAATGATTTATCCATTCGGAGAGAGGAAGTCCCCAATATACTAAATAAGGGAAGTGGAAAGAAGAAAACAATACAACAATCCCTTTGCAGTTATTGGGAAAAATATTGGACAGACTGCAACTCCATAAATTCAGGTACTATTTGATAAAACAGAGAGACTGATTTTTAAGGAGACTTCAGTGTTTTTAAACTGGCAAAGTCTCCAAAGGTACCTAGAATTAAATATAACACCAAGAGGTTTACGTGCTTGTAAAGAATCCCTCTACACCTTTTGACTTTAACCTGGATGAGGGCAAACAGTTTCATGCACAGTGTGTAGCGGCAGCCCACAAATGCAGTACGGAAGGGGTAACTATTTTAGTCGAGAGAGATACACTCAAAAGACAAAAATTAAAGGAAGAAACTAAAACAGTGTGTAAAGATATTCTTCAGTACACTAGTACAGATATTTTAGAGCAGCTCCTTAAAAGTGTTAATGAGAAACTGTCTGCCCATGAAAAAGAACTAATGGAAAGAAAAAAACATAAGCTTATCCGATACCTGGGTGTCTGCGAATGCAATCAAGTGTTAGTTTTGATATCCAGGCAACAAAACAGATATTGGAAGGTGAGATTCCAAGGAGAACAGGAAATGGGAGGACATCAATGTTCTCAGCAAGTTGAAAGCATGGCTTCTTCCACAGAATGTGACAGCGAGGACTACCAGGAATATCTGAACCTACCAAGGAGCTGGAAATGAAGGATATATGCCAAAAACATTTCAGAACCAGATGGGGTCAAAGGATAATGACAAATGATCCTGGAATGGACCAGATAATTACAGTGAAAGCTTTAGTTCCTCCAAACGAGGTAAATGGAACTGAATATGCAGTACAAAAGACTGCATCTGTGGTGTATGGACAAAATGAGACTATTTTTCCAGATTTTAATCTTAATTATGTTGTTAATCTGCCTGGTTATGAGTTTACAAGACATGAAATGAGTATATTAAGCAGGGGGTTAAAATTTGTTCCAACAGCTCTACCGAGATTATATGAATTAAAGGTGGAAATGTTTAAATTTATATGGAAATTGCATTTCATTAATCATTTTAAGGAAAATGAAGTGAATACTTGTGATTCTAGTAGTGATATTGATTTGGATTGCAGCAATGAAAGTTTTTATTTGTGTGATTCTGATTTTGAAGCAAACATAGAAGATATATTATGTAGGAGTAACTATATTCCCCCATTTAAAAAATGACACTATTCAGCAATTTTCCAATTTTTTAGAATATAGTGTTGAAAAAGAGTATAATTTATTTTACAAAAGAAAAAAAAATAATATAATTTAAGCAAGGAGGAATGACAAAGTCTAAATGAGTTAAGTCATAGAAAGGAGCTTTTGTTTAAACCAGCAGACAAAGGGGGGAAGCCAGTAGTCCTACACTTTACTCAATATTTGCAAATGTGGTATAATTACCTGGACAACAAAGAAATATATGAGAGGGTGGATATAAAAATATACCATACTGCTTGCTATAGAGGAATATAAAAAACTTTTAAATAAGGAAACACCTTCAGCTAGAGGAGGCAGTTTCATACTTTTAACAGTAAATTCTTACAAATTCTAGACTATCATGCCCCCTTATGCACTATCAGAATTAGGACTAAAACTGCTCCATGATTTACTAATGAAACCAGAATGAAAATGTCACTCAGAAACAAAATCTGGGCCAAATGAAGAGCTTCTAAAAGCCCAACAGATCATATAGAAATTAAATAATTGAGAAATGCTGTTAAAAGATCTATAATGACTGACAAAAAAAACTTCTACTTTCAGCTCCAGCAGACCCACAAACATAAACCACAAAAATTCTGGTCAGGCATAAACAAACTCCTACACCCAGGTCACACCAAAACACCAACCCATTAGGTACCACCATTAACAATCCTAAGCATATTGCCAATACCTTTAATACCTTCTTTACTGACGCTATCCATTCACTAGCAAACTCTCTACCCCCTGTTAAACCATGTCTGTCGTCCACCTCATCTAGCTTACTACCAGCATTCCACCTACAACCAGTGCCTACAGCCCTCCTTTGCACACTTCTCCTAAAACTAAAGCCATGCACCCTTTCAGCAGACCTCCTACCAGCTGAATACCTCCAAAAAGCAGCCAAAGTTATAGCCTATCCCATTTCTATCCTAATAAATAGAAAAATTGCTGAATAAACTATCCCATCTATCTGGAAAATCTCCCATATCATCCCTTTACATAAGGGTAGGAACTCCACTGACCTTTCCAACTTTCAACCAATTGCTTTACTCTCTCCCCTTAACAAAAATAATGGAAAAATGCATCCGCCGACAACTACTCAACCACCTTCTCCAAAATAACTTACTAGCTACCTGTCAGCATGGATTTCGGCCATTCCATAGTACCACCTCTGCCCTTTTATCCTTTTCTGACTGCATCAACATAATAATAACAACACTCTATCCTCTACTCTTCTCATTGGCCTCTCAAAAGCTTTTGATATGGTTAACCATCAGCTTCTTATTAATCTACTTAAATCTCTCTCCCTCTTGATTCACTAGCACTAAAATGGTTCTATTCCTACCTAGAGAATCATCAACACGTTGTGCTATGGGATAACACACTTTCCACAAATCTTCCTGTTTCCCTAGGTGTCCCTCAAGGCTCTATTTTGGCCCCCTTCCTATTCTCAATTTTCATTAATGACTTCAACTTAACTATTCCTCAAGCTACCTGCATACAATATACAGATGATTCAACATTAATATGTTCCGCTACTTCCTTAACTGAACTCCAATCCCTCACCCAAAAGGTACTGAACACTGTGGAAGACTGGTTCCTACAGTACTGCCTATTCCTGAACCCCCCCAAAAAAAACAAGTTACTGCTCTTTAACCCTACAAAAAAAATCCACACAAATAGACTTAACAGTGTTATCCAGTAATGGTACTGCTATATCACCTGACCCAACTACCAAACTCTTAGGAGTAACAATTGATAATAACCTCACCTTTGACACACACATAAACACACAATAAAATCAGTGAACAGAAAGCTAGGTTCACTTTATAGGATTAAATCCTTCCTTACTCCTACAGCTAGAACTACTATTGCCCACACCCATCTTATCTCTACCCTCCTCTATGCCTCTCCAGTTTATACCAATCTTTCCAAAAGTAACCTCAACAAACTTACAAATTCATACAACAACATTGCCAGATTTGCCACAAGTTCCCCATTTAGTACCCACTATTGTCATAATCTAAAACAACTGGGCTGTCTGGAATTCCATAATCAACTTCTCTTTTACCAGCTTACTATCACACAAAAGATCCTCCATCATCCTAGTAACACAATTATACTTCCTAGCCTGGTTACCCCCCTACATAAATCTATCTACCCTATGCTCAGCAAAGAAATTGCAAGTATCTATACATAAGTCCCACAATAAAGCTGGGGGTTCTATGTTTTCCAACTCCGTGAGGAAAACCTGGAAACTTCTCCCAAAAGAGCTCTCATCTCTGTCCTCTACATCACTCTTCAAGAAGCAACTCAAAGAATACTTTAAAAATAACTGGCTATGTCCATGTACTAACCCAGATTAATCATTTCATCCTTCATACTTTGTCTAGCTTATCTCACTACTGCTTTTGCTATGCATTCATTCCTACTAACCTTTGAATGTATTTTGCTATCAGGTAACAAAGTTATGTACTAGATAGAGTATCATAGAAGGTACTATAGTAGTTTGTCCTTTCCTAGCATACTCTCTATTGAATAGTATGTATTTGTCTATACCTCTTGTTTATATTATTTCTCCATTTGTCTTGTAAACTTTTGTTTGATTTATTGATGTTTACCTATCATCTAAATAACTTGTATTGCCTTGCCTTAAATACATATTGTATCTATATGTCTAGTAACTGTTAGTGGAGCTTTTCTCCCCGGGCCCCTACTGAAAATGGACATGTATCCAGTTGGACTAGCCCAGTCAACAAATGTAAAATAAATAAAAATAAATAAAGGTTTTAGGTAGAATTATTTTCTATTAGAGATGTACAACATGTTATTGACAGCAAAGAATGTTCCAGTGCAAGTTTTTTTGTGTTCTTAAAATACAGAAGAGTTTTAGCAACCCACCAGGCCGCCCTATAGTGTCGGCCTGTGGGCATTTTACACATAATATTTCATGTTTTTTTACATCAGTATTTCTTAACAAAAATGATCAAGTTACCATCTTATATTAAGGATGTTTTTAACTTTAAAGAAATATAAAAAATATAAGATGGGGAAGGGAAAGATATTTTGTAGTTGTGAATGTTATAACTTTGTATACCAGTATTAAACATGCACATGGGTTACAGGTTATATTTCATTTTTTTGGGGATTGTTTGAGTTTAATGGTGAACTATTTAAACAATTGCAGGGAACAGCCATGAGGACAGTGTTTGCCCCCATGTATGCAAATTTGTTTATGGGTTATTTTGAGAATCTATATATTTATAATAATGACTTTTTTACTAAACGTGTAGCGAAATATTTTAGGTACACTGATGATTTACTTTTTATTTTCAAAGGTGGATATAATAAAGTAACGGAATTTATCCAGACTCTTCATAGGAATAGATTTGGTATAGGCTTTGATGGTCTGCAACAAGGAAATAGGGTCAATTATCTGGATATAACAGTTGAGGGGATGAGCGATGGCACTATTAAAACAAGAATACATAGAAAATTTGAGCATTATGATTATATATTACATGGAACTAGCTGCCACCCATCACATACTATAGAATGAATTCCATATGGTGAATCTGTAAGAATTGGAAGATAGTGTAGTAATGTAAATGAATATAAACAAGAATTAGACAAAGCAGTTCAAATGTTTATTAATAGGGGGTTATAAAACAGATTTGATTAGTGAAGCTGTGAAGAAAGTAAATAGGAAAGAGATAAGGTCTTACCAACAAAAGTATAAGGGCAGAAATAACTTGTGGAAAGTGACGATATTTAAGATTTTATATATTTTGTTACTAAATTTACCTTATTTTCAGAACAATTTGTAGACTTGGTAAAGTATTATTGGGGCATCATGGAAAAGGATGCACGGTGGAATTTTTTGAATAATAAAAAATTACCATTTACTTATCTGAGAGGGAGAAGTATAAAAGACTTTCTAGTTCATGGTAAGTTTAGTACTCCTAATGTAATAAACTATAATATGGTAACTCTAAAGGGCACTTTTCCTTGTGGTAAGTGTGTAGGGTGTCAGCACATGGTGAGAAGTTTTCCCCAGATTAATGGTAAAAAATTTCAAGAACAAGGCTATTATAGCTGTAGAAGTGAAGGGGTAGTATATGCTTTAAGATGCCCCTGTGGAAAGCATTACATCGGGGAAAGCAAAAAAAAGTTTTTCAGCTAGGTTGAAAGAGCATTTAAGAGATAATAAGAAAGGTAATGAGGTTAGTCCAGTAGCTACTCATTTCCAACAAGCACATGATGGCAATCCTTCTGTATTACAAGCAACAATATCGGAACAAGTATGTAATGAAAGGTCATGATAAATTATATAAAAAAAACAGTTAAGAAGAAAAGAATCGATTTTTATTTTGAAATTTAACACTCTTTTTCCTATAGGTATGAATAAGGAATGAATTAGAAATGTTAACATTTTTAAAAAAAAAAACTGCCTTAAGCATTAATTGATTAATTATTTAATTAGTAATTAGTGAATGTATATATGTGGGGTAGGGCAAGGACAAGTTTATACTCTATAAAAGGCTTATAGAGCTGAGGTGTTAGAGGAAACTTTTTATACTTGTTTTTTTTTGTTTTATTAAAGTACTTTTGTCAGATTCCTTAGCCTTTTGTGTCATATTTCATCAAAAAACACTAACATGTCCACTTGCAAGAAAGAATGCAAGTCAAGCCTTTTCTTGAAGTGTGGACTGTTTTAAATGCACATTTTGATCATACATGAAATGACAATATTGTATTTACTTTGTTATTCTTTACCTTTGGAGGTTTAAACTTTAATAAGTTATGACTGAACATAAAGAAGGCAGGTCACCAAAGTCATCATCATCAACCCTACTTTTTCATGTTTTCTGATTGGGTTCGGGGTGTTGTGTCAACTGTTGTCATCTCTCTCAATTCAGTACCACACTCCTACTTTCTTTGACACTCATGTCCGCCTGTTGCTGTTCTTCTCTCACACAATCCAACCACTTCTTTTTTGGGTAACCTCATTTACTCTTGCCTTCTTCCTGTTTGTCCCAAATCTTACTTACAAAATTTGCAGGTCACTGAATTAAGTCCACAAAAGTAAAGCATGGGCAGGGAATTTTAGAGTTACCAGTCCTGTAGGACTAAAAATGCCACTGCTGAGAATTATATTAGCTGATCAAAGTGGCAGTGTTAGTTATTACCCTGACTGAAGTTTCTCTTCTTCTGTTTGAAATTAAAAGGCAAGGAGGGTGTGGCTGAGACTCTGCCGATTAGCCATTAAATAGATTTGTTAATGGCTTAATGTGTCTGTGGAAGGCCTTATACAAATCTGTCAGAAAAATATGTATTAATGTATGTGTTTAGTGCTTATTAGATGCTAAAAGGGTTAACACATTTCATTCTATTTTATGTACAGCTTAGTTTTGTATGAAACTACAAGATGCTTTTCTAAAATGACAATATGCTTTCTGAAATTGCAAGATGCTCTCTGACTTAGTATTTGCTAGCACAGCAAAATTCATGTTTATGCCTTTTGGAAATTTACTGAGAAGCAGGTGATTATCTGCTAGGTTAGGAAAATAATGAATAGAACAATACTGTTTTCTATAATGTCACTGAACTTGAACAATCAGCTTTGTTCGTGTTATGAGAACATGCACAGCTGCAGAAAAGATAGATACAGTAAAAACAAAGACTGCTTAAATAAATGAACTATAATCTGTACTTGCTTTGTGTTCGAATTAGCCCTAGTACCTTGAATGGTAACATTGCATAGTGAGAAGTTGTATCTGACCGGTGGTCATCAAGGCCACGTTGTTTTTCTTCAGAAGTTTTTTTATAAACTTGATATGCCAGCAGAAAATCATGGACAAACAGCTGCTATGAAATAATATTGAAAGAACGTGTGATTTGTTACATCAGCTTGGTGGGCAATGTCTTGTAAGAAATGTATAAGAATGGCTTCACTTCCTGATTCTAGTTAGACAAACTTTGTATTAGCACGTTTTTGTCTCCTTGCTGCAAGATTAAAGTGCCTTAACCTGAACCTGCCATGTGTTGATCTTTTTGAAGTTGTTTTTCCTTTGACAGATTGGTCCTTCGGACCGGAAACTCTCACTTCACCTCAGGTCAGATGGGCCAAGTGGCATGAAACCGTACGGGGAAGAGACCACATCGGTTCTTCTGCTCTGAAAGACCTCCGACTGAATTGTCGTTCAAAAGAGGCCAGCCACTTTTCTGATCTGTGACTGGAGGCCGAGTTAACTGTTTTCCATCGAAACTGGTGATCAAGCACGGAGGCTCAGGTAAGGTGAGATTTACCTTTTTTTCTGTTTTAGATCAGGGACTTGATTTGTGTCATCTGTCAGGAGATTTGTTTTGTACAAGTCAGGGACAGAAAGATTGCAGTCTTGTCATAGATCAGGGAAACAGAATAGGTAAAGCAGTTATTCTAGATAAACTGCGAAAAAGAGAAATTGTGGTACCACGTGAAAATAAGAAGGGTTACGTAATATTTTTAACAGTCAGAACAATATGGGTAATAAGTGCACAAAAAGTTCCCAAGATCCACCGTTAACTGAAGATGCAAAATATATGCAATTACAGCATGCCGACAATGTTAGGTACTATACAAAATGGGTTAATAAATATGAATTTGATGGCAAATTAGAAAAATCCTCACTTATTAAACTTGTCAAACAGCTTAAAGCTGATGCAAAATGTCAGGTAAAAAAGCAACGTCAATTAGGCATTCCTCAGGCACACAGGTGGATTGAGGAAGCAAACCGTAGGGAACAAAAGAGTAATAATTCAAAAGCTATGTTTCTAGATAAAGAAGACAATAATTTGGTAATAGCATCAGCCCCTCCGCTCCCTCCGCTTCCCTTACCAGAATATGAAGCGAGTGGACAAGCTGGTCCACCACCGCTATACCCGGCTGTCTCCGCGAAGCCAAGACCATATGTCAGAGATCCCATCGAGACTAGGTCTCAAACACGTAACTTAAGAGGGGATACTGAATTATATCAAATAAACAAAAATTCACGAGCTATGAGTGAAGAAGAGATATGTCCGCTCATAGAAGTACCAAATCCTCAGGCAGGACAGGAAGAGCAGGACCCAACTCTCCTGGTATATAGACCGTGGACACTGGAAGACATCCGGAAAGCCACAGAGGGAATTCCCCATCCAAAAGTTAATTTTAGAGAATTCTTAGAAGACTTACAGGGCATGAGGTTAAGTTATCATTTAAATGGAGAAGAAGTAGAAAAAGTAGTTAGACAAATCGTAGGTCCAGATTGGCACATGATCAGTGGCAACTGGAATCCCCGTGACGTAGAACACAAGCCACTCCCACATAGCAACACAGAACTGGATAACAGAGTGAAAGGTCTAACAGACCAAAGCTCTGAGAAATGGAAGTCTAGGGCAGACTGGACTTGCATTAATCAATGCATCCAACAAGAAGGAGAAACTTTTGACAGATATTATGCCAGATTATTAGAGTGTTTTAATAACCATTGTGGAATGCAGGTACATGAAGACCAAACACATGATTCCCCATATGAGCAGCATCTAAAGAATGCATTTTTGAAAGGCAGTATTTCACCTATAAGCAGCTTTATTACAAAACACATGGTAGACCATCGTACAAGTAGATTACAGTCACTACTTGAATATGCTAGACATGCCGAAAGGCATTTTAACAGTAAAAATAAAAAGAAAGCCCAAGTATTTTCTGTAGAAGATGGAGCAGAGATTTATGTAGTACAGTCCGGGAAAAAGGGCAAGAAAAATGCCCAGGGAAACAAACAATCTGATAAATGATCAGAAGAGTTTGAAGAGAGAAAGAAAAGGGGTGAATGTTTTAAGCGGAAAAAGGGACATTTAGCAAGGGATTGCAAGCAAAACAAGAAGGTAGCCATGGAAGATAAGGAGGGTGAGGACTGACTATATGAAAGTCAAGAATCACTAGAAGGGAGTAACCGAGAAAAGACAAATGCAAATGTGATAGAGGGAGTAGAGGATGTGATAGAAGAAATAGAGGAAGTGCAAGAAATTGCAGATGGTGAAGAAAGTGAAATTTTAGACTTAGCATTATTGAGCCTAGAGTTCTATTTAGCAGACACGAAACTTTTAGTTATATACTTACCATAACTTTAGATGTATGGGATCCATCTCGCCTACATTCTCTACAGATGGGTTCCGACTCGGCCGTTATACAATAGAACGCAGTCTCTTATTGGCTGAGTCACCTCATATCCCAGGATGCACCACCACTACTTCCCCAGATCTTGTTTGTTCGCACTCATGTTCACAGAGACATACTATTGTCATAACATACTCAGGTCTTTCAAGAGAGGAAAGAAGATCAACTCCTGGTCTACAAGGCAGGGGATGGAGGGATCCCATACATCTAAAGTTATGGTAAGTACATAACTAAAAGATGTAATGTGATCCTATCTCTACATTCTCTCTACAGATGACACAGCCCCTAGCACCTAATTCCCGGGTGGCTCACTGAAAAACACTCCTGAGAACTGTGGAACCGAAGGAAGCTCGACCCCTGGATGCCACATCTAATTTGTAGTGAGAAACAAAGGTGTGTGAAGATGTCCAATTGTCGCCAATAGAGAGCTTGGAATGAAAAGCTGCCAAAGTGGCCATAGCCCTAGTAGAATGAGCTTTAACCGGAGCTATGAGCTCCTTGTTTGAGATGAGATAAATGTGAGTGATGCAGTCCTGATCCACTTGGCAATAGTGACTTTAGTGACGGCTTTGCCTAATCTATTATCCGAAAAGGACACAAACAGTTGATCTGATTGCTTTGTGTGTCCTATCCAAATAGAAGCGTAATTGCCTGTGCACATCTAAGCAGTGAAAAGTATATTCAGCTCTATTGGAATATTTGGGAAAGAAGACCGGTAGCTCCAGTGACTGTTGCAGACAGAAATTAGAACAAACCTTTGGTATAAAAGACGGGTTTGGCCTAAGAGATACTCTATCCTTGTGGAATACCAAGTAAGGTGGTTTAACACATAGAGCCTGAAGCTCTGAAACCCGTCTGGCTGAAGTAATAGCAATTAGAAGGGCAGTTTTCCAAGAAAGGAATTTCAGATCACAGGTTGCTGGCTCAAAGGGGATGAGGTTAAAGCACCTAATACCACGCTCATATCCCACGGAGGTGCAGGTTGCGCGAGGGGGGGTAGAAGCCAAGCTCCTTTAATAAAGGCTTTACAGAGCTTGTTGCTCATTAAGGAGGTTGCACACTTTCATGAAAATTGGAAATAGCCACCAATTGTACTTTGATGGTAGATACTGAGCAACCTTGCTGGAATAGGGAGGCTAAAACTTCAGTACTTCTGATACCGAGGCTGTCATTGGGTCTAATCCTCGAGTTGGGCCCAAATAGCAAACCTCTTCCATTTACTGCTATATATCTTCTTTGTAGAAGTCTTGTGGGCAAGACAAGATGTGTATGACTTCAGGAGCCAAAGAGTGGCTCCTAATTATGGTTGGAAGAGGAGTAGCCAGGCTGTCAACTTCACCGAATGGAGGGACTGATGGAGTTGTCCTGACTGATGAGTCAAAAGGTCCGAACATGGTCCAGGAACCAAGGACCCTCCAATGCATACCTGTGAAGAAAGGGGAACCAGATTTGCCGAGGCCAGTATGGGGCGATTAATATCATTCTGCTTCGCTTAATCGCTTTCTGAATCACCTTGGGGAGAAGGGGAACCGTGGAAAGGCATATAGCAGACTGGAGGGCCAAGCGTGGACTAGAGCGGGAGTCTCCCGAAACTGGGGCCAGAGTGAAAAAGTGGTGACATTTCGCATTGAGGGGCTTGAAGAGATCGCAACAGGGACTCCCCATCTTGTGAAAATCTGTGTTATCACTCTGTTGTTCAAGGACCACCGTGAGGAGAGAGAATAGTTCTGCTCAGTCTGTCGGCTATCACGTTGATTTCCTCGAATGCTGCCATTAGGAACGCTTGGGGGCAATCGCCAATCCCATACTCTCATGGCCTCTCTGCAAAGGGATAGGACCTGGTTCCTCCTTGTTTGTTTAGTTACCAGACTACCGACATGCTGTCGGATTGAATGGCAATTGTACCCTGGGGGAGGTGATTGTGCAGTGCTTGCAACGCTAAAAGCACCGCCCTCATCTCCAGGATATTGATATGAAGAAGACTCTCATCGGGGTGCCACGTGCCTTGGACCGACCTGTCCAGATAATGACCCCCCCACCCTGTCTGGGAGGCGTCCGTAGTCAGCGTGGCAGAGGGGAGTGGGGGAACAAAGGGTCGCCCTTGATGATTCAGATTAGGGAGCCACCAACGAAGATCCTGTTTGCACGGTCCATGATCAGAATGCAGTGACTGAGGGAAGGTCCTGATAAGACCACTGGACTGAGAGGAGCCACTGAAGTATCCTCATGTGCAACCGGACCAGAAGAATGGTGGCTGCCATGGAGCCCAACAGTTGTAGGACCATTCTTGCTGGAGCACGACGCCTGAGGATTAGGCCCGGACCTGAGACTGAAGCGTCAACAATCTTTCTGTAGGAGATAGACTCGATCTGCCTTGAGTCTATTTCTGCACCGATAAACAGAATATGCTGAGATGGTTGCAATACAGATTTTGACCAATTGAAGGTGATTCCTAGGATTTGCACAGAGTGGCTGCTAAATTTTCCAAGAGTAGATGCCTGGAGGCAGTTAGGAGCCAGTCGCCTAGGTATGGAAACACCTGGAATCCTAGACTTCTCAAGTGAGCAGTCACGACTGCCAAACATTTGGTAAACACCCTGGGGCTGTGGTGAGACCAAAGGGCAGTGCTCGAACTGAAAATGACTGTCTCCTAGGCTGAAGCGTCTCCTCGGCGCCTGATCCATCAGAATGTGATAGTAGGCGTCTTTGAGGTCTATGGAGCACATCCAAACTCCTTTCTCCAAAAGCGGAGAATGGATTGTAAAGTGACCATCCGAATTTGGACTTTTACAAATCGGTTTAGTTTGCTGAGATCCAAAATGGGTCTCAAGTCCCCGGTCTTTTGGCACCAAAAGAATCTTGAGTAAGTCCCTAATCCGGCCTGGTCTGCGGGACAGGTTGGATGACTCCTTTGAAGCAGCTTTGATACTTCTGGCTGCATGATCCCGCTGACTGGGTGGTGGGTCCGGGATTCTTTGGACTGGTGGGGAGGTTGAACAAAGGGGATGGAGTAACCTCCGCACGATTCACACCCATTGGTCCTGAGTAATATCTTCCCAGGCCTTTAGGTGCTTCGAGAATGACCCCCCCACTGGCTCACAGCTGCACAGGGGTACTCCTTCAGGGATGCTGGAAGGAGGAGGAGCCATGAAAGGACTCAAGGGTCTCCAGTGTTGCGGGGCCTCCGCCCGCCTGGGGGACGGCGTCTCCTAATTTCCCCTCCTCTGCCTCTAGAAGGGGATCGCCTGCTGTGACGAGTAAGGCTTCTGAGACTTGCAGCAGCCACATTTTCCTCCGGGCCTTGGGATAAGGCCTGAGGCAGCCAAAGTCTTACCCTCCTGTTCAGCAAGTCAAAATGTCCTTTACCTTGGGTCCAAACAATGAGGACCCATCAAAAAGGAAGACTTAAAGGCCTCTGCAAAATGACACAGGCGTAGCCAGG
The DNA here is from genome assembly GCF_019279795.1 of Protopterus annectens. Taxonomy (NCBI): domain Eukaryota; kingdom Metazoa; phylum Chordata; order Ceratodontiformes; family Protopteridae; genus Protopterus; species Protopterus annectens. The sequence continues at coordinate 1,731,654,023 of NC_056735.1, read as the reverse complement.
CTTGTCTCCGTGAGAGCAACACCTGTCCCAGCCAATCTACTCTCCCCTTCGGCCCGCATAGGAAATTAGCCTCATGGACGAGTTAGATAATGAGGATAGGGTAGCCAACTGAGAGTTAACCGCCTGTGTTAACTGTTCAGGTAAGTTACCGAGAGGGCATCCGACAGCTCCTTGATCAGATCCTCTGTAGTCTGGTGAAGTGTGCCAGATAATTCAGAGACCATAATGTAAAGGTCGCTGAAGAAACCGATCCATGCTCCTAGACTCTTTATTAGGGATGGATGGACGTTGAAGCCTCTGCCACATCTTGTTGGGTGGCAGATGCCACCACCATAGCATCTACAGCCACACCTTTAGATAAAAATCCTTGTCCGGGGTGCCGAGAAACTTATTGGGACGAGCTGGCACCGTTCCACAGAACTGGTGTTCCCACCCCTCGGAGATCAAATCCAGAAGCTCATCGAAGGGCAGAGACACCCAGGAGGCGGAGGGCTGAGCCCAAGGCCTTGAGGAAAACCGACTCCTCAGCGGAAGGGGGTTTGGACTGCCAGTCGCCTCATTGTTTAAGGATTTCCAGAATGTCCAGGAGACATCTTCCGACTTTGGGGACCCTCCGCATCATCGAGGTCGGTATCCATGTGAGGGACTCAGCCAGGGAGTCGATGTGTTTCCTCTACACTGTCTCTTCCTGGGGTTCCTCCGAAGGGTGTCGGAGGAACCTCCAGGAAGAAGGAACCCCAATGGGGTAACCTCAGGCCCAGGGCTCCACTGTCACGAGACAGGGGATTCCAGAAGCCAGTCTCCATGCCCAAGGAAGGTGGTGGTGGAAAGGTCGGCGTGGCACAGAGGATTTGGCTAAAGCACTTCTCATGGCATCGAGGCCGGACCCCAGAATCCTGGGAAGGTCCCGCCTGAGGCCACAACAGTAACCGGAGCCCCCGCCAGCCGACACCTGGGAGGAGAGGGGAACCGGGATCGAGATCGCGATCCCGCCATCCCCCGGAGGAAAGAGGAGGTCCCAATCCCCCCCGGCCGGGGGGGGGGAGAGAGTCGGAATCGAAGCGACCGATAACACCGACTCCAATGGCCAAGGCTGTTGGAGGAGGAATGGAAGTAGAAGGATGGGAGATCGGCTCCAGAGCCAACTGGGCAGGAGCCGAGATCAATTTTGGCGAAGACCGTGACTGGAAAAGCTTCTGAAGCACCCTGTCTATGTCCGAATCAGACATCCTCGAAGAACGAGAAGAGACTGACCAGGTCCGAGTCCTGTCGCCTTCTCTGCCGCTCCAAAGACCGCGGACCGCTCCATAATGGCTCGAGGCGACGGGGGCGGAGGTTCCACTACTATTGCGCGGAAGTGTCTGAGCGGGCCCCCATCGGCAGTGGAGCCGATGAAGGTGGCACGCCTGATGCCGAGCTCGCCCAGCCTCACTCCAAAACCAGAGGAGTCGAGGCTGGAGACATTGAGGCAGACTGCTCGCCCTCGGGCGAAGTCCGTGGAGCCGACGGAGAAGCCTGTTTTGCTATCGGATCCGACGGACTGGTCAGAGCAAGATTTTTCTTCTTGCCAGAAGGAAAAGAAGAGGAAGATAAGGCTTCCTCAAAAGAAGGGGCAATGAGCCCTTTTAAGATCAATTTGTTTTTCCTCTCTTGGAGGACTCGAGAGGAAAAAGCGTGGCAAACACTACAGGACTCCTGGAGATGTTTGGGACCTAAACAATATACACATAAGGAATGATCATCCGTTATAGGCATTTTATAACCACACTTAACACATTTTTTAAAACCGAAAGGTCTATGTTCTTTAGACATGGTTTTAAAGAAAAAATTAACACCAATTACAGGACAAAACACAGTTAACACCGACAACCTAGGCTCTAATTTAAACGCTTAAGGGGGCTAGGCCCTCTAACTAAAACGGAACCTTTCACTAACAAATACACACAATCTTCCACAAAAAAGGGACCAAAAACAATCACACAACAACACTAGCCGTTAAAACAGCTTTTGGGTGAGTTTAATAGAAAAATTTGACAGAAAAAGTTTCTGACTAGAGGTACTTAGCTCAGCCAAGTCCGAGACCACGTCTATGCTGGAAAGCGGCAAATGAGATCGGAGGAAGTAGTGGTGGTGCATCCTGGGATATGAGGTGACTCAGCCAATAAGAGACTGCGTTCTATTGTATAACGGCCGAGTCGGAGCCCCATCTGTAGAGAATGTAGGCGAGATAGGATCACATTACATCTGGAAGTTACACTTCTGGTAGAGGGGAGGGAAGTAAAATTCCTGTGTGACTCAGGGGCATCACAGACCCTGATACATCCTTCCAAACTACCAGAAATTTCAGAATCATTTGATTACATATTAGTGAAAGCAGCTAATGGACAGCTGTATTGGGAGCCACTCTCCCATAACATAGCAATAACTGACCCTGTTCCAGGGATGACTCAGAAAAGCAAAATTGTTGTTTCTGCAAAATGCCCAATAAACCTTTTGGGCAGAGATCTTATGCAGATATTTGGCATAGCAGTAGTTCCGACTATGCAGGATATGGAAGCACAGCGACAAATGGATACTTTTGTGGTGTGACTGGAGGGTGAAACGTTTTATTGGTACAGCCAGGACTTGGTCACGACTGGTCCAGGGGCAGTAACCGAAGAACTGATGAATGTAGCCATCAGTAAGTCCCCCTCCCTTGACACTGATAAACAGCATTTGTTGCACTGTACTCTGTATTATTGTAGCACACCAGGACCTGATAAGGAATATGAGCAAGAACTGTTTAAAAACCATGCAAACAGATTAGTATTACATAATCTATACTGGGACACAGAAGGGAACAGTGTAGTTAGCTGTTCATTGCCCCAGGAATTCTTTGCACTCTATAAATCTAATCGATTACCACATGTTAGTTTAACTAAGGACAAGAATGTGAAATGGGCAGACCTAGGAAAAAAAAGTCACAAAGTGGGAAAAACAGACGGAGTTAGAATTGTCAGAACAGGGTGTACAGAGGCAGAAGTTAAATTAGACAACACAGACACACCCAGCTGTACACTTGCAGTCTAGCGAGGACAGCTGATTGGCACTCTTACTAGAAGAGGAAGAAAATGCCTTACGGAGCATACCAGAAACTCTCTGGTCAACAGGGAAATCAGATGTAGGACTAATTCGTACAGCAGGACCAGTTACTATTATGCCAAAATCAGTATTTAGACCTCAAAAAAGACAGTATCCCTTAAGGAAAGATGCAGAAGTAGGAATCAAACCTATAATAGCAGCTTTACTTAAGGAAGGAGTACTGGTAGAATCTCCCGATTCACCATGTAACACACCCTTATTTCCTGTCAGGAAAGCAAATGGAGAATGGCGTATGGTCCAAGATTTACAAGCTGTAAATGATGCAGTAATACCTAGAGCACCTACGGTGCCAGATCCATACACCCTATTGAATGATTTGAAGCCTCAACAGAAGTATTTTTCTGTGGTAGATATTAGCAATGCGTTCTTTTTGATACCGATACACCCTGACAGCCAACATTGATTCGCATTCACATTTCAGGGGAAAAGGTATACATACAAGCGACTACCACAGGGGTATTGTGAAAGCCCAACAATATTCGCACAAGAGATGGCAAGCAACTTGGCGGGATTTAGCCCACCAAGAGGCAGTCAGATTTTACTTTATGTAGACGACATCCTGCTGGCAGCCCCCACCCAGCAAGAATGCAGAGAAGATATCGTAGCATTACTACAATTTCTAGCCACTCAAGGACATAAAGTAAACAAAAGCAAATTGCAGCTTTGGAGAAAGCAGGTTAAATACCTGGGATATGTAATATCCAAAGAAGGCAGAACATTAGATGAAGATAGGAAAATAGCAATTTTACAAGCACTCAAACCGACCACCAAGAAGGAAATGATGTCCTTCCTGGGTACGACTAATTTCTGTCGGAGTTGGATTCCAAACTATGCCTTGGAGTCTGCTCCACTCACCAACTTGATATACAAGAAGCCTATGGCAGCACAAGATTTATTACAATGGACACCAGAAGCAGAATCAACTTTCTGCAAACTAAAACAATTGATAGCAACCTCATTAGTTATAGGATTACCGAACTATCATAAATGTTTTTTCCAAACTGTAGATTGTAAGCAAGGTTATATGACATCAGTGTTAACACAGCAACATGGGGACAAGCAACGCCCCATAGCTTACTATTCATCACAGCTGGACCCAGTGGCACGATCCCTGCCCCACTGTGTACAAGCAGTAGTTGCAGCTGCAATGGCAGTACAGGCTTCGGCCTCAGTAGTGTTGTTCCACCCTCTCACATTGAGAGTGCCTCATGCAGTCGCAATTATTTTACTGCAAGAAAAAGTAGCATATCTTTCTCCTGCTAGACATCTTTCCTGTATGACTATACTCTTGAGCCAACCTCATATGACAATAGAACGATGTACAACTTTGAACCCATCTACCTTGCTCCCGACCCCTGCGGATGGCACACCACACAGTTGCCTGCAGGAGATTGAGCAAAAGACACTGCCTAGAAAAGACCTAATGGATGTTCCCTTGGATGATGCCGAGGTGACATATTACGTGGATGGCTCATGCAGAAGGGGACCTACAGGGCAGAACCTAGTAGGGTATGCAGTAGTTTCTGATACTGAGATTTTAGAAGCAAAGTCTTTACCACACAACTTATCTGCACAAGCAGCAGAATTGATTGCCTTGACAAGGGCATGTACCTTGGCAAAGGGTAAATGTGTAAACATTTTTACTGACAGTCAGTACGCTTTTTCTACTGTACATGTTTTTGCGCAACAGTGGAAAAATAGGGGGATGATAACATCTACTGGTAAACCGATTAATCATGTGCAGTTTATTTTAGATTTGTTAGAATCTATTCAGTTACCTCAGAAAGCAGCTATTTGTAAATGTGTAGCTCATACCAAGCAACAGGATAGGATTTCAAAAGGTAATGCGAGAGCTGATACAGCTGCAAAGCAGGCAGCTTCAGCTTCAGAAATATTTCTTTTGAGTGAGGAATTACAACCTTCTGAGATTTTAGATTTAGAAATGTTGAAAACAATGCAGACACTTACTATGAAAATAGAAAAACAGAAATGGATAAAACGAGGAGCAATTCTTGAGAAAGGACTGTACATCTCCAAAGAAGGAAAACCAATTTTGCCGTCTAATTTGTTTAGATATGCAGCTTTGTTGAGCCATGGGCAGTGCCATATCTCAACAGGGGTGATGGTACAGTTAGTGAACCGAGTGTTCACAGCATATGGATTTACAAACTACACAAAAAATTTTTGTGCAGCATGCCATGTTTGTAACAAGCATCATGCACAAGGGGCGTTGAAGCCTAAACAACGGAGTTTCCCTGCACCACTGTACCCGTTCCATACTACCTGTATGGATTTCATAGAACTGAACAAATGCAAAAATAAGAAGTATTGTCTTGTCATTATAGATATGTTTTCTAAATGGGTGGAAGCATTTCCGACCAAAAATCCAGATGCAGCTACTGTTGCAAAAGTCCTTGTTAAAGAAATTATTCCTAGATTTGGCATACCAGAAAAGATCTATAGTGACAATGGCACACACTTTGTAAATCAAACTATACAACAGTTGAGTCGATATTTCGGAATTTCCTTGAAAAACCATTATGCATACCACCCACAATCTGCAGGATTAGTAGGGAGGCATAATGGAATTTTGAAAAGTAAGCTTAGGAAATTAATGAGTGAAATACAAAAGAACTGGGTGCACTGCCTGCCTCTGGCACTGTTGAGCATGAGCACTGTTCCAAATGCAAAAGGGTTAACTCCTTTTGAAATACTGTTTGGGAGGGCATATTATATACCTCAGTGGAAACCTCTGATGCCTGCAGACCAGGAGGCCGACAGTTCACTTGCAGAATATATGAGACAACTTTTAAGTAATAAACAACTTTTGCAGTTAAATTCTGTTTCAGATAAAGAACAAACCAGACCATCAGAAGCAGAAGTAGTCCCAGGCACGTGGGTCTGGGTGAAAGTCATCAAGAAAAATAATTGGACAACACCAAAGTGGGAAGGGCCATACCAAGTACTACTGTCAACACCCACTGCAGTCAAGATCGCAGAGCAAGCGTCCTGGATTCATCTGACACACTGTAAATTGGTTAAAAACTTTGAACTGGACAAAAAAACTTGTTACTGTTACACAAGAACAAAATGACCAGATACGGAGCAAATAGAAATACAGAACAACCTCACAAGTATTGCATGATCATTCTGTTAACTATATTGATAACATTAATCTTTTTGCTGTGGCCTTTCCTTTTTCCAGCCACACGAGCTGAACTTAATAAACGAGATGCATTACTCATAGACTGGCATCTCAACTTTAACACTTACCAAGCAATTAAATTTGTGTATGCTGAAACTTTTAATGTTTCGAATTACTGGATTTGCACGGCTATACCAACAGCATACGGGGGATTGTTAATGACTGCTGTCCTCCTAAGGGTCAATGAGACCTGGGAAAATTTGATTTTGGATACTACAACTGTAAAATCACAAGACAAAATAGCATTGTACCTGCCTGTTAAAAGGGAATTGTATGTTTTTACAAAAATGATACTGTACAGGTAGGTTGGAGCAATTGTAATGTGACTGTTCCTTACAAGTGTTATATCAAAGCTAATAATGCAGGTTATATTTGTGATTCAAACTATGACTCATATTTTGAATCAATGCACAAAACGGTTGACGAAGTACAACGTAATCCTGTTAGTTTTAAACAACTATCTATCATTGATAAGAAAATGTTTCATGCAGGGCAAGTATATATTAATACTAAAGTAGAGAATTGTTATTTTTTGTGTGGGAAAAAAGCATACAAATGGTTACCTGAGAATTGGTCCGGCAGTTGTTTTTTGAGTTACCTGGTTCCGGCCATATGACACACTGCAGTTTTGTCTCAGGGAAGAATTCGAAATGTCAGAGAGGTCACCAAGAAACCTGGAAATCCAATCAAGAGACCTGAGAATCCAATGGGACGAATTGAGGCAGGCTGGAGAAACCATAACTCCATCAAAAACAAAGATAAACTGACACACATGGACTTGAGTGACACTATTATATCGTGGGCAGGTATAGCCCCTGCATACGGCACAATGAAATCGATTTGGGAGCTGAGAAAACTGTCCAAACTTCTTAAAGTAATGAGCAATGCAACTTTTTCTGCTCTCGAATTAGTAATTGATGAACTGAATGCTATGAGAACTGTGGTGCTTCAAAACTGCATGGTTCTCGACTTCACACTAGAGGCGAAAGGTGGTACATGCGCTTTAATAAAAGAGGAGTGTTGTTCATATATTCATGACAACCAGCATGAGATAAACGGCCATCTTGAGGTGATTCAGCAAGTGTCAACCATGACCAAACCAGGCCCAAACCCACTGACGGATTTTTTCCAGAATTTGTTTGGGGGGTGGGGTAGCATCATAATGAACATCCTGATTGCCATTTGTGTGGGATTACTCCTGTTAGGAGTGTGTGTTTGTTTTGGTATTCCCTGCATCAAAAGATTAATCAAAGATTTTATAGACATGTCAGTTTCTGAAACTTTGTATCAAAGTACTGAAATTGAAGAACTGTTGAAAAATGAAACACTTGCATAAGTTTAAACTGAATGACGCTCTTAACTGCAAATTCTGAACAGAAAGAGGTTAGGAGAAGAAGCAAACTGTTTACCCTTTTGAAAATAGAATAAAAAGTATTAACAGGGGGGAAATGTCAGAAAAATATGTATTAATGTATGTGTTTAGTGCTTATTAGAAGCTAAAAGGGTTAACACATTTCATTCTATTTTATGTACAGCTTAGTTTTGTGTGAAACTACAAGATGCTTTTCTAAAATGACAATATGCTTTCTGAAATTGCAAGATGCTCTCTGACCTAGTATTTGCTAGCACAGCAAAATTCATGTTTATGCCTTTTGGAAATTTACTGAGAAGCAGGTGATTATCTGCTAAGTCAGGAAAATAATGAATAGAACAATACTGTTTTCTATAATGTCACTGAACTTGAACAATCAGCTCTGTTCGTGTTATGAGAACATGCACAGCTGCAGAAAAGATAGATACAGTAAAAACAAAGACTGCTTAAAGAAATTAACTATAATCTGTACTTGCTTTGTGCTCGAATTAGCCCTAGTACCTTGAATGGTAACAATGCATAGTGAGAAGTTGTATCTGACCAGTGGTCATCAAGGCCACGTTGTTTTTCTTAGGAAGTTTTTTTTATAAACTTGATATGCCAGCAGAAAATCATGGACAAACAGCTGCTATGAAATAATATTGAAAGAACTTGTGATTTGTTACGTCAGCTTGGTGGGCAATGTCTTGTAAGAAATGTATAAGAATGGCTTCACTTCCTGATTCTAGTTAGACAAACTCTGTATTAGCACATTTTTGTCTCCTTGCTGCAAGATTAAAGTGCCTTAACCTGAACCTGCCATGTGTTGATCTTTTTGAAGTTGTTTTTCCTTTGACAAAATCCCACTTATCAAGGGTAATAGAGGGGGCATGCAACTATATTTGATGTCAGACTGGATGGAGGACTTTGCTGCAAAAAACTGAATTACTAGGCAGATCCTTCAGAAATTCCTGAGCCCCTGGAAGGTTGATTCACTTAGCAAGACAAGAAAATATAAGTTAAACAGATTATTTAGGGTTACTGTTGAGACTTGAATGGAAATGTCCATTGCCTAATGATTAAAACCAGGAGTAGTTACCCTATTAACCTAAAGAGGAGTGCAATAATATTTAAACAGAGAAACTGGCAGGCTATAGGTATGGGCATGAGGCAGAGTGCTATAATTACAGGTAGCAGAATGGTGTAAACAGATCTCAAGACAAAATGAATGGTGCACTGTGCAGAGCTGCAACAAGAAGTAATTGATTAAATAAGTAGATGTGTCTGTACTGTAGGAGCACAACCTCAGAATATGTGGGAACAAGGTGAAAATAAATTAACATAAATAGTTGTAATAGTTCAAACAGTTTTAATTGGGTTTAGAGTCTGCTTTTTGTTCTTAGGTTTGATTAAATAATTTCCCTGGAGAGGATTTCAAAACAGAAACAATGCTGTTGGGAAGTCAGCAGTGAGGATTGTCATGTTTTTAAACAGAATTGTAGCAAAGAAAGGGAAGGGGTGTGAAGGCTGCCAGCCAAGCCAGATAGAATTTTATAGATAATTCTGTCATCTGTAAATAGTAATATAAGCCACAGGTTTGTCTCTTAAATGTGAAAAGACTGCTGTTAGATGTGGAACTGCAAAAAAATGTAACAACAGTGCACTCTACTGACCAAGTAAAGCATGTTGTGACCCTTTGATGTTAACACGGCTCCGGCTGGTCTAGACAAAGGAATTCTTGCTATTGTCTTAATGGCCAGAATCTGCATGCATAAATGTCCTTTATTGCTCTGGTTTCTGCCCAGAGATGACGAATGTAAATGTAATTTCTGTTAGTCTGGGAACCCAGGGAAGTGTGAAGTATGATGTAATGTGAACCAGGAATGTGATTTTAAAAACAGAGAGAATCAGAGAGCATTAAGCATTTTTGTCTTGACTATCCAATTCACAGCACTGTCTTGCTCTATATGGAAGTTTATCTTATACTTGTGTTTTCTCTTAGAAATAGCTAGAAACTAGAAAGATTAGACTGTGTTTTTCTGTGATGTCAGAACTGTACTACTGAATTATTTTAAGTATTTATCTGTGAACTCTGAACTCTTGACTAGCACTTTGTAGTAAAAAGTATTGTCTTGTGTTTTTATTATTTATTATTAAATATTTTTAAACCCTTTTAACTGTAGCTGTTTTGTGTAGAGATAATTTAAGCTCTAGAGTACATTGCATGTATATAGTGATCCTGTACCAAGTCACTCTAATAAGCCTTGACTGTTTAGTCACACTTACCAGTTGGATAATAATATTGCGCAGTAATAATTAGACACCCTTTTAAGGGCCTCTGAGTAGCTGATAAATATTAGTGGATGGTGGCAGCTGATATTACCCTATAGTCTGAGAAAAAGGGGCACAGCTGGCGAACCTGTGCCAGCCTTTCCCAGGAGTGTCTGTGTGGTTGTATAACCTGTTCTCAGTGTGTGTGTGTGTGTGTGTGTGTGTGTGTGTGTGTGTGTGTGTGTGTGTGTGTGTGTGTGTGTGTGTGTGTGTGTGTCAGCTACTTGGGCAGGGACACGAAGCATTGGTTGGACAGAGGGGGTGTTGGAGCTTTTAGCTTGCCCACCAAGCTGAGATCTGGACCCTATAGCTGTGCCAGTGGTGAGTCTTATTGTGGACCTGGAGAGCAAGGGAGTGACCAACCCCGGACTGACTGTGATCTCTGTGTGCTCTTAAGGGAAATTGTACTTTACTGTGCGTATTTGTTATCCTTTCCTCCTATATGAGACACCCCTCACTGGTGTTAGTGGTGAGGATTGAGGCTCCTTGATTGCTGGGCCAGGGCACGGGCATCACAGGGGTGTAAGTTTGAACTGTAGAAAGGACTATGCAAAACCAGTTAGACAATTAGTACCCCATACACAAATGGTATGATTGCATTGTCATGGAATGTTAATTGTCTGTCACACAGGAACAAAAGTCAAAGGGTAATCGTGTATGTATGTGTGTATATATATATATATATATATATATATATATATATATATGTAAAAGATCAACACAAATGGTACTTCTGCAAACACAGGTGATGGCAGAAGAACATATGGTGTTTATTAAAAAAACTGGAATGAGAGGACTTCGTGCAAGCATGGAGGGTCAGAGAAGTTAGAGGGGTGGTTGTCCTATTATACAATGAAGCAAGTGAACTAAGAATAGAAAAGCTACTAGATATTCATAGAAGGCATGTATTGGGAAAAAGTAGGTGGAGAAGAGAGAGGTTTACCTTAGGTTCAATATACCTTCCACAAAAAACGAGAATAGAGAAAATAAAGCAAATAACAGGAAATGCTGTCACATATCAGCAAGTCTAGATGGTACTATGAAGAGATCAGAATGTGTTAGGTCAAAATATATATGTTTCTAGGGTTCAAGTCAGTTAAAGTTAACATCAGAGTAGACAAAACTTGTAAGATGCATGAAAGGATTTGGTTTCATTGATGTGATGGTACTACATTACTTTTTCCTTGGATAGGTACCAGACTTGAGCGGGGTTAGATAAAAGCATTCATATCGGGTATATAATACAATAACACATCAATTACATGTGTTAGAGCATACCCCAGTTTACATACAATTGAGAAGTGAACATCAAGACATTGTGGGGAAGCACTGGTACTTATCTACATACATGCTGATAAAGGATACATTTGCTAGGTGGGTAGACATCACATTGAATGAAGTTTTGGAAATCATGAAACTAGATGGGGATAATGTGGCACTGAAATGGAACAGGGGGAAGGCAAAGATTAAAATACTGACATATATGCAGAAGATGGGGAGATAGATAATGAGGTTAATAGTAAGGTCAGCGGTTATAAAGATGAAATAAATCATTATAGAGTGCTATTATTAAAAATTATGTTTTTTTTACACTTCCCCAAAGCTAACAAAAAATTTCACCTACTGGTTGAAACAATATAAGCTTGATATGTAGATAACACAAATAAGGCACCAAGATTCAGTAAGCATGTATATGAGCAAGTTGCTGTAAGAGCAGTTACGAGAGACTATTGTTAGAGGTTATATCACCATGATGTAGAAGTACACATGAATAAATCAAACTGAGTGTACAGCTGGTGAATTTGGCCTACCAAAGATGAATGAGTAGAAGAGTAGGAAATTAATGGCTGAAATAAAGAAGGTGGAAATAGTCCAAAGTCAGAATACAGGAAAGATGGTATACAAACAGAAGTTTGAAAGAGGGAGAAAAATAAAATACTGGATGCATTGTGCACACTTTTTAATAAAATCTTAAAGGGACGAGAAGTACCACCTTCATGGTGCAGAGCAGTCTTAGTGTTAGTTTCTAAAGAATGCAAACACCTAAAAGACCGAGGTTCATACAGACCCATACCCCTTCTAAATCGTGACTATAAAGAGTTTATGGCACTTCTGGTTAAAAGAATGGCAGGTCTCCTTCCTAAATTGATCAACTTATATTAGTGTGGGTTCACAGCAGGAAGGCAGACATTTTAACAATATAATTAAGACTGCAATAATACAGAAAGATTATCTGTCAGTAAAAGGCACCTTATGTCTCGGTGCTGAAAAAGCATTCGACTTTTTGGAACCTATTAGTCTAATGAGGGGCACTATGCAAGGTTACCTGCTGTTGCTATTCGCAATGTATTTGGAGCTATTTGCAAGGTGTATTAGAATTTCATTAATATTAGGATATGCCTGGAGTAACATGTTGGAAACATATTTGCAGATGACGTTATGCTATACTTAAGTGAACTTGAAAAAGATTTATAAACATTACTTTAAAGAAATGTTGTAATTCATAAGGTATCTGGTTATAAAGTAAATCAGTTCAAAACAAAGGCATTAATGACAAGTTACATGCCAACAAGTTGGTATCAGAGTATTTATTTATGGGAGCATGAAAGAGTAAAATATTTGGGAGTATGGCTAAAGCAAAATATGGATTCAGTGGCAAGACAGATGTGGGAAGAAGCAGTCCGACAAATAACCAATATGTTATGGAAATGGAAATTATTCTATATGGAAAAAGACAGAAAAATAATGGCAGTAAAAATTATTATAATTCCACTGGTATTGGATGTTGAGCAATTTTATCTATTTTAGCCGAGTATAGCAGTATACTGAAGGCCAATAACCAAAATTAAAGAATTTTTTGTGGCCACAATAAAAAAGGAGTAAAGTAGGAAGCAGTGTTGTTCCTTTGGGAAATGGGTGGTCTTGTAATTTTGTAATGCCATATCTGGAAGAATATTTTAAAGCCGCACAACTTAGACTTTATTACCTGTTACATTGCCCATATATATAATGCTCATGTGAATGAAACCCATATAACCGAAATGACGTTACTGAAGGGTCAAATAAATGAAACCTGAACAGATCGGCATCCAAAAACCAGAAGCAGTTACTAACCTGTAGTCTGTTGCAACAGTAGCCACCTGGATGGAAATATGCCCTTTACTACAAGGTAGTGAGATCTCGGAGGTGGCATAATTAAGTTACAGGGGTGGTGGGAGTGGAGCCCCCCACATGGGCGTGAAGAGGGGCTTGCCCCCCTGTGGAAACAATGTAGTTGCATTTTTGTTATGTTGCTTTAATGTAGTGTAGAATTATGGGAGGGTTAAGTAGTGGTATGTTGTTGTAGCCATGTATGGCATTTGTTTCCAGATGGTGAGGGTTTTCCTGTAAGTGCTTTTCGGGTTTTTGGATGTCGTTCTTTTAAGGTTTCATTTATTTGACCTTTCGATAATGTTGTCTCGGTTATATGGGTTTCATTCATATGAGCGTTCACTCATGTGAAGTAGACACATACATATATATATATATATATATATATATATATATATATATATATATATATATATATATATATATATATATGTCCAAATGAAAGAGAATGGCATAGTCTATTGAGGGAATACATCAGGAACAACAGCTGATTGAGTTATGGGAAAGGACAGAATCTCCAATAAGAGAAACTGCAACAGCAAAGTATATAAAGAACATTAAAAACAAGAGGCATCATCCCTGAGGGAAAAGGCATATAATGCCAGTTGAGTTTACTGTCAATAGAAGAGTAGGGAAAGTTTGAACATGATTAGGGCATCAAACATTTGCAGACACACCCATAAGACTACAAGATATCTGAAATAGTTAATTAAAGGTTTGAATGTGAAGTCTTGGATTGGGGTTAAGGAGGAGTTTAACAAAGAGAGGCCGACAATATTTACTAATTAAGTCAGTGAGCAGAATTAAGGAAATGGTCAGAGACAAGGCAGGGCTGATTCGTAAGTCTCAAATTGTTGAATATATGGCAGTAACAAGATTGGTACATACAACAACAAAGCAGGTGTTAATCAGGGCCTATAGAGCTAATACAGAGTTGCAAAAATCAATAGGACATAGAATTAAGGCAAAGGTTAGGTACGGGTCTGGCAGTGCAGATAAGGAAAGATGACTGGAAACATACAGCAAAAAGCACCCATATGCAACTAAATTCACAAATATGTTTATACTCTTAATAAGATAGGTAAGATCGTTCTTGGGAGAATGCATGTTGAAGGAATGTTATAGGGTAAAAGCAGACATGGAAATATATCTTCTGGAATTGTAAGGAGTTGACAGAATTTTAATCACACCTGCTGGAAATAGTAAAGAAGATTGGAGGTGATGAGATGCAACTGATTAAGGAGTTCATCCTCTTGTACTGATGTCATCATAGAAAGCCTAATGATGTCAAAGCATTACTAGCTCTAGTTATAACAGTGGTGAAGAAGGCCATCACAAGAAAATGGAAACAAAAGGAAAAGTGACCTTTTAAAGAGGTTAGAAGACTAATGAATGAAATAAGGGAAGGAGAACTACCAACAAATCAAGTAGTTGTGAATAAGGAAGTAGTCAAGAAATGGAACACTTAGGAAGAGGGTTACCCAGAGGCTAGGGAGAATACTACTTCTGTGTAAGGTGGATGTACAATGAAGTGACATACTCCATATGTCAGACATATTTTAGAGTGTAGATGCTTAGGAAATCATAGATTTAAATGAAAAGCTGTTAAAGAGAAATAAAACTATAAGAGTTTGTTCTCCTAGGGACAATTATATCTTAAGCAGTTAAATTTGAGAAAGCTAATACTGCTGTGAGCCAAGTAATGGAATTTGGGAAGTGCTACATGTCAGAAATATATATACAAGCCAGAAGATGGATGTTTCTAGAAAGAGGCTTGAAAAAAATGAGATCTGAGCCTTGTTAATATTTTAAAAGCTTTGATCTCTAGTAACCTGTTCTCTAACAAAATCTGCGTGCAACTTATAGAGATGAGAAAGTGAAATATCTTTATAAGTGCCAAACACTGGCATCAAATATGCAATACAAATGCTTTGTTATTTGTAAATTGTTTCTTTGTTATAGGATACTACTGGATGGCCAATTCAATAAAGTGATTTTTCGCAATTAAAAGAAGTATGTTTAGGAGATATAAGTCTTTCAGCAGCTGTACAAACATCTTAGGAAACAATTAGAACTACTGATCTGCATTCAGGTGACACTGCGTAAGGGTGAATGTAAATCAGTGTGACCCCCAGGGTATTTCAACATCATCATTGACTCTCTGATGTTGGAGGTGGTTATAAACCCTAGTGTGTTGTGACACAAAAGCACTTTTGTGGAGGTATGATGAAAAGTTGCTTTGTACCCAATAAAAATGTTTTTCTCAGTTTATCTTTTGGCATTCTGCACTGTCATCTAAATGTAGAATTGCAGTCTCATACACAATCCCTTTCCTGATTCTCCATATGAACTTAATTGCTCATTCGCTGCCACATTACAATATTTTCAGAATAAATAAATCATCCGACATTACCTGTGGGTCTATATGCAAAGAAACAAGTCAATGTAAATCTTTAAATAACTATATTTAAAAAAAGTTTGGCTGCTGGAAATGTAATAGACAAATTAAGGCTATTGGTCACATATCTTTTTTGATTGTTTTATGGTTCAGAATTTCTAGGTAAAAATTCAAGATTTTTTTAAAGCATTCTGGAATGATACATTTACATTAACAAAAGAAATGGCTCTCTAATATTCTAGGGACAGATACACAAAAGAAACCCTGGGATTCATGAAGCTCGGCGCAAGGACGGTTTTAGCCTTGCGCCGAGCGTCCTCCTTACAGCAGCGCCATATGAATATTTATGAACAGGAAACATGTGCAAGTGCAGGGAGCGTGTTTAAGTGCTCTACAGAGGCGTAAACATGCCTCCACAGTTGCACAACCTACAATGCTTACTATTAGAGCCCGCCTCTAATAGTAAGCAATTAAGTCAGTGTCCGTGGATACTGAAATGTATGCTAAGCATACAAGAGTGTCCACAAACACTGAAATAAAATCAAAGTAGTAAACACACAAGCACGTAGTGGAATGTTGAGCCCCATCCCTGGCCAGCGGTTTATGCCTGGCGAAAGCGCTTAGTTATTTGGTTCTGTGTTTTATTAAAATAGTGAAGACCTACATTTAGTCCTTGGTGGCTGTTTTATTATTGTTTTCTTATTTTAAAAATTAAAAGTGAACTGGAGCAAAGTGCCAGTGTCATAATGAATAAGGCACTAGTAAGCAGGTTTAAGCATAAATAAGCAGTAGTAAGTATATATGCACCAGTAAGCATGTTTAAGTGCATTTGCGCGGGGGTATGCATCGCCTTACAGACACACACACACACACACACACACATATATATATATATATATATATATATATATATATATATATATATATATATATATATATATATATATATATATATATATATATATATATATATATATATATATATATATATGTGTGTGTGTGTGTGTGTGTGTGTGTGTGTGTGTAGATATACACAGATATACAGCTATGATAGGAAACAGCACACAAGAATGACATATGTTCACAGGCTATGTCAATGGAAGTGAGGGGTCCAAGCAAGAAACATATAACACGTAGCATGACCCCCCAACTCCAGCCGGACAGAGGAAACATAAACACAAACCCACAAACAATGTAAATAGTCCACTGCTCCCCAGACCACAGGCAGGATACAACCAGGAGGGGGGGGGACAAAGTGCACCCATGAAATCTAATCTTGGAACAGACAGGAGCATCCCTTGCAGGACACCTCAAAAATTAACATATAACTAAAGGAAGCCAATATGATGACCATTCTAGC
Organism: Protopterus annectens; assembly: GCF_019279795.1. Taxonomy (NCBI): domain Eukaryota; kingdom Metazoa; phylum Chordata; order Ceratodontiformes; family Protopteridae; genus Protopterus; species Protopterus annectens. Next base: position 1,731,637,087 of record NC_056735.1, on the reverse strand, counting down.
TGGGGTGTGTACATACCCGGAATACAAGAGTGGGAAAGTCTGATGAACCATGGGTCAAGACAACGTATAACATGGGTCCTGTGAAGTGGAGAGTGGGCAGCATGTAGTGGTGTGTTCAGATCCGACCTGCACCCAGAGTAAGGATGGGTGCAGAAGAGGAGGTGTGGGTGGGGGAACTATGGGTAGCTAGTTATGGGTCTAGGTGTGCAGGTGTTGGCTGATGTGGGCCTATACGGACAGCCCCAGGGATGTGATCAAAAGTGTACATTGGGCAGAGGCATCCCCCAACGAGCAGCCACACCCGTTACGAGTCCCACTGCAGCAAAGTCTAATCTACATGGCAGAGAACAGAATAACCAGATGTAGATGTATATATGTAGAGGAATGTGTGTGCATATCTACCCATAGCGACATGGAGATATACCTCTGCCTCTCCGTAGTACAAATGTATACATACAGAGAAAGAATACATATACATACCTGCATATAAATATATACATATGCAGACACTCATACACCCATATGTTGTTAGATATACATAGACAGCAATATATAAATATATACATGTATGCATTCATATAAAGATATATCTGCATATAGTATTGTAGATATATATATATATATATATATATATATATATATATATATATATATATATATATATATATATATGTATGTGTGTGTGTGTGTGTGTGTGTGTGTGTGTGTGTGTGTGTGTGTGTGTGTGTGTGTGTGTGTGTATGTGTGTGTTTGTGTGTGTAAATATACACATGTAAATAGCTACGATATGATACAGCAGTTACGAATTACATATGTTCACAGGTCATGCAAATGGGGGTGAGGGGTCCAATCAACAAACGTGTAACACGTAGCATCAACCACCCCCACCTAGACAGGTGAAACATACAAACACATAATACAAGTAAACACACCACTGCTTCCCAGACCACAGGCAGGACACTACCAGTGGGAGAGACCTGCCAGGTCTAATCTTGAAACAAAGACATCAATGTCCCTTGTGGGAAACCCCAAAAATTACTGATCATCGGAGTCAATCCCTGTAATGATTCACCAAACCAGGCTGTAGACGTACACGGACCAGTAGGTTGTGCAAGCCTGATAACCCATGGGTCGACACAACGTATGACATGGGTCCTGACATGTGGAGAGTGGGCAGTGTGTAGTGGTGTGGTTAGACCCCACCTGCACCCACAGTAAGGATGAGTGCTGTAGAGGAGGGGCAGGTGGGGGAACTATGGGTATGCAATTATGGGCCTAGGCGTGCAGGTGTTAGCTGGTGCAGTTGTATTAGGACCGCCCTGGGGATATAAGTAATATTCCGAAATGGGCAGAGCTTATGCCCATACCTCTCAACCCCTAAGAGCAAAACCACTGGACAGAACATAAACCATTGGGGAACAAATAGGGACAGAAAGCACATATTCCACTTACAACCTTAGAAAGCTGATAGAATAATAGGTATGCATTAGCATGACTCGGCTGAAGGATGTGGGGTCCTAAACCCAATTACTTGTCTGTATTTAATGGTGACAGTTCCCAGGTATTTGCCAGACAGGTGCAGATTGTAAGAGGAACATACCAATAGCATGAAGCAAACTCTGGAAGGCCGCAAATTCTGTACATTCGACCGGCATGCTTATGCCTAATGGGCAGCCATTCCTGATATGGGTCCCACCACAGCACAGTCCAGTTTAAATGGCTAAGTACGATATGACCATATGTGTCATTGCATAACCCACTACACAACATCTATGAACACATGGTCACAACACCCCACTGTAGTCATTTAAGCCGATGTAATAGGCATCACAAGGTATTATTGCAGTCCTCACCCCCATCCAGGGGTGTGAGTGTCATATGCAAATACCAAATGCAGTGCATTTGCAAGTGCGGGAGCAAGTGGGTGTAAGCCTGTTTGACCGCCGGTATGCGAGTATCACACTGGTGAAGCAATGCAGAGGCTAACTGAGTGTAAGAAACTGTAACCGGAGGTTAGCATTGCTTAGCTCCATGCAAACCCGTGCACACCCACTCACAACTGCTTTAAAGTACCTTAATCACTCTGTACCCAACAGCTCGTGTTCTGGCCAGCAACAAAATGAACAGCCTCTGCAAGGCTAGAACTCAGGACCCTGTACATTACAGTCGCAGTAGTTAACCACTACGCCATGATCGCAATACATATAAAGGAGGTATCAGCAAACTAGTCCTCACCACAGGGAAATCAACTCAAACATGTGAACTGAATCTATGTACAGTGTAATGTTCTATAACCTGCCGCAGACCATATATATGTGAATTGGAGTACTGCAGTAAACACAGAGTTGAGGTGTCACTGTAATAAAGTTATGAAGTCCCCAGGACCCCATACAGTGTATGTACACATGAATGATGGATACCAGATACATATATAACCTGTAATGAATAAGACATAGTTTAGCTTTTTCAAAACCGGCCAATTACGGAAAAGTGCAGGAATCCGGCCCTACTTAAACCGAAGAGGTGGGAATACGGCTCATAACTGGTTGTAGCATCCCCCTGCAGGCAGAATGGCTGGAGTGGAAGAAGGCACTCACTTTAGAGTGCAGTGCTGGGGCATCCAGGAGTCCAAATTCATGGTATGGCTCCTGGTAAAGCACCATGACAGGAGACTACTGCAGGGCCAGTACCAGGGCTCGTAGTACAAAACGGAGGCCTGGGACAGTCTCACCCATGACCTCACTAGTGCCACAGGTATCCCCCGGACTGGTGAGCAGGTCAGGCACCACCATGCAGACCTGAAGCAGTGGAGGGGGGATGTCCTGGAACAGTAGATCCAGGAAGCAAGGCAGATGCAGAATGCCCCAGAACTAAGTACTCCTTCCACTACATAGTTAATAATTGCCTAGCTTGTGTATACTATGGATAGGTATGGCTAAATATCACTGTACTTCTCTGACAGCTGCAGATGAGCATGCTGTGAACCAGCAAGCCTATGATGCTAAGCTGCAAAGGATGCTTTGCGAGGCAGGTTAGTAAATAGCCTGCATGTACTGTCATAACAAATAAATGTAAGAGCCTCAGAAAGTGTTGTACCAGTATACAGATTTGTGTAATATGCTGCAAATAAAGGTGTAACCCCTGCATTGCTTCTGTTTACTCTGCAGTCATATGTTGTTGTACTGTTGCAGTTATTAAATAGTACTGTTGTAGTAAGCAGTGTTACTCACACTGTGGTATGCAGATAAAATGTGTATGAAGTGCTGTATAACAATGTTGGAAGTGCAAACAGGTCAGTCATATTAGAGTAAATACATTGCAAAGCCTCACAACAATTGCCTGATAGCATAGTGTACAGTGATCTTAACTGTAGTGCTTTTGTCACACACAGCAGGGCTTTGGATCCCAGGAGCGCCAGTGAGTTGTATACATAATCATTCCACACAACTGCACACAGTTTGTTAGAATGTTCAGAGAGAAAGCTGTATGCATATATACACTTAACAACTGTACAGATTATGCTAGAATGCTCATCTAGAAAGTGGTATGCATATTCATACCCCTCAACTGTTCCAATCTGCCCAGTCAGCTGTTCCAGTCTGCCCAGTATGTCCTGATAAATGGCCCACATCACCTGCCTTTGCCCTGTTCCCCTGACAAATTAGTGTGATGATCCAAGAAATGTAGGCAGCTGTAAATGACATATAACTGATAGTCAGATGTGTACATAGTCAGAGAATGTACATGCAAACATACCTGTCATCCCAGCATCTCACCGAAAGTGTATGACAGCAGTCAGCCATCTCAAAACATGTTGTATTACACCTGCATCTTGTCAAGAATGTATGTAAGACACAGATCCCGTACATACTAATCTACAAACAATATAACACCATTGGGTAGTGTAATAATACATGTAAGGGATAGACCACTGCAGTGCCTATGGATGTTGTGTAAACTACAAGGATTTATTAGTTGTTAATTGAACTCTCTCTCTCTCTCTCTCTCTCTCTCACACACCCCTGCCATATGTGCAAAAATAACCGATTTACACAACTCATTTGGTATGTCTACACTCGTAACCTTTGTTGGGACATATGTCCTATTGGTTTATAAATATTCACATCTGTTTCTATGCATGTGCCATGTTAAAATACCCCCATATTGGTGTCCTGTAGCCATCAATGAAACCTGCATGTTGTTGTAATGGCCACTGTTTACCCATATATGCATGTGTTCTGCCTGCTCTGCAACTATTTTATATCTGGTGCCCTGGGTAATGGGAATACCTATGCATGCTGTTATAACTAATCGTGAATGCTGTTGACTATTACTAACCCATATCTGCCTTAAATATGCTACAACATAGCTCATATGGGAATGCCGGTCCCAGCAGACCCACCTATCCCACCTCAACTGGCCATGGCACTGGGCACCAGCACATCTGGGGCCCAGCCTGGGACCTCCTCATCCATTGGTCCTGCACCACCTTCAGATGAAAACACCACAGGGGATGGGGCTCAGCCCCCCTGAGAGTGGGAGCGGACAGGAACCTGTCACCCGTGGTACGGTCCAGGCCGTGGTGTGTAGGGAGCTCAACAGGGAGATTCGAGACCGCCTATGCCACTTTGAGGGCTGAGTGGCACAAATAACCCTCCTACACAGCCCCCAGCACAGCCACCTTCTGGGCTGTGAAGGTGCAGTGGTGACTACCCATGGGTGGGGACCTCAGTCCCAATGTATCCATTTGTGGGCTCATGGGCTTGCAACTTCCAAACACCCCTCCCCTTCCAAGGTGTTCCCCCCCACATGTCATATAGCACCCCTGTACACGTCTCGTTTGTCTTGTCTGTCATCCTACCCAACCTATCCTCCTTGATCATACCTACTCTCTTTCCCCAACATCCCACTCTCACCTAAAAGTAAAAAAAAATAAGGGCAATCTGTTCCTGCAAAAAAAGCACGCCCCATACATAGCTGTCCATTTCACATATGTGTCCACTGGACACATGTAAACATTTCTAATTGGCATCACAACATACTATTGTTGTCCTCACCCCTCTCTCAGGGTTGTGAATGTCCAAATGTACCGCTGAATTTATTGCATATGCACAGCCGTTGCTGTAGAAGAAATGGACAGCTATGGACCTTCCCTACACCCTTCCTGCACATCCCTAGCTACCTTGCCTACTGTCTTTCCCTCTTTGTGCCCCTTTTTCACTACTTTCCTATCACCCCTTTTTTCTTTTCTTTTAAAGAAATTAGAATGGGGGTAACCTGGAGTAAGCACTTTTAAGCAGCAGTGAGTGGGTTACAGCCTGTTTGCGTGGGGGTAAGCATTGCCTACACAGGTTAAGCAATCAAGAAGGTAACTGAGTGTAAGGAACTGTAACCAAAAGTAACCACTGCTTACCATAGCTCAAACCCATGCGCACCTGCTTACAACTGCTTAAAAGTGCCTTAATCACTCCTTATCCAATGGCCCTTGTTCTGCCCAGCAACAAAATAAATAGCCTCTTCAAGGCTCAAAACCAGGACACTGCACACCACAGCCAATGTGATTTAACACTAAGCCATGGCAGATATACAGACATCGGATGTTATCACAAACATAGTATCCAGCACAGTCATTCAACAGTCTAGGAAATGTATTCCATTATGTAGATGTATGTGTGTGTGTTTATGTCCAGATATATACACATACATAGATATAGATATATCAATAACATACCATGTGACAACAAAGCAGTAAAAAAGAATGAAAAGGGAAACACCAGCAACTCCTGTATTATGTAGTGATGTCATCCTATGTAATATCAAGACACCCTCAGCCAGACGTGTCATAAATACACGCAAACATTTGTACATTGCCCAAATACATTACTTTGAACATTTTATTTACAGTAACAAAACAGTTCCTGTCCAATCATTATGTGAGAACAGTACTCTTGCAAGGTGCGGTGTGCAACATCATCATCATTAAAAAGTTAAATGGGGTAACCATAGAGGGACCGGTAGTGTTGTCTGTACAATGGGGTCATCTGCATCACGTGTATCTGGAACCTTTAGGAGTCATGTGCATACCAGGATCGTGTGACTGAGAGAGGGGTGAGGACAACAGTAGTATGTTGTGATGGAAATTAAAAAGGTTACATGTGTCCAGTGGACACGTGTGTAAAATGGACAGCTATGTATGGGGCAAAAGTTGTTCGGGGAACAGATTGGCCTTTTATTTCCGTTTTTGTAAGGTGAGAGTGGGATGTTGGGGAAGGAGAGTAGGTATGCTTGTGGAGGATAGGTTGGGTAGGATGACAGACAAGACAGCATACAGGGGTGGTATATGACACATGTGGGGGGATACACCTTGGACGGGGAGGGGTGTTTGGCAGTCACAATCCTATGATCCCCCAAATAGAAACAGTGGGACAGAGGTCTCCACCCATGGGCAGCCACCACTGCACTGTCACAGCCGCAAAGGTGGCTGTGCTGGGGGCTGTCTAGGATGGGCAGGCTCACCCTCTAAATGTGAAACTCTGCCCTCGAGCTGGTGTAGCTGGCCTCAAAACCCCTTATTGAGCCCCCTACGCACCACAGCCTGGACTGTACGATGGCTGACAAGTTCCTGTCTGGACCTGCTCCCAGGGGGGGGCAGGCCCCATCCTCAGCGGTGGTTCAACAGAAGGTGGTGCAGAGCCAACAGAGGTGGAGGTCCAAGGCTGGGCCCTAGACGTGCTGGTGCCTGATGCCATGGCCAGCTGAAGTGGGACAGGTGGTTCCGCCGAGACCTCCAGTCCCATACAGCCTATGGTGTTGCATATTTAACACAGATAAGGCTTAGTAATAGTCAACAGCATTCAGGATTACTTATAAAAGCATGCATAGACATTACCATCAACCCAAGACAACAGATGTCATACATTTGCAGAGGGAGCACAACACATGCATATATACTGCATGACATCTGTCCAAAGCGTAGATGACTTGTGACTGCAGCTATGAACAGTGGCCCACTATTGGCATGTCACTGTGATAACCTCAGACAGTGACTGTCATACCACTGTTTCATGTGATGTATGTCCAATCAGGAATGCGATGGCAGTAACTCTCATCAATGTCACCATGTACTGACTGCAATCCTCACACTATGCTTCTGCAGTTCACAGATGTGTGTTCTGTGAGTAACACAAGAAACAAATGGATCCACATA
>NC_056735.1:1731585303-1731627803 GCF_019279795.1 Protopterus annectens | reverse complement strand
TTTGTGGAATTAAGTGTTGCAATGTGACCTGACAGGGTGTATTATGGATGAGAATGGTTCTTGTTTTCTTTCTTTTTTATATTGTCCCCATACTCCATGTATACTCCTCCAGTTCACTTATTGAACATCCAACCCAGGCTCTCCTTGATGCATAATTTCATTGCCTATCATTCCTCCCCCCACCCCAATCTCCACATACACAACAACAATCCTTCTATGGTGAATTAAGTTAATATTAATAGTTATAATAGCAGAGCTGCATGTGTTTTGTTTACACTTCAATTCCTTTGGATTGCTTCTGTGTCACAAAGTGTGTTCATAGATGTTTATATATATGGCTATAGATGAAACTGTATATATATATATATATATATATATATATATATATATATATATATATTTCTATGTGCAGACATTTAGTATTAATTTGTAACAGTTATACATATGTAGACTTGTATATGTTGATTCACAAACTACAGTACATTACAATGTACTGTACATATGTACACAAAGTGACTGTCCCATTTGTGGTCAGTACTGTGGAATGCCTATAGTATAAGGTGTAGCCTCAAGACCACAAAACATGTAAACGGCTCAGTTGGCTTAGTGGTAAGTCCCATGACTATGGTGTACATGGTCCAGGGTTCAACACCTGCGATGCTTTAAAAATGTGTTTTACTCCAGAATAAGGCTCATTTAAGCAGTTGTAAGCATGTTTAAAAGTGTTTGTGTGACATTAAAGCAGCAGTTAAACAAACTTCAAAACTTATAACCTGTGCGCGCAAACACGGCCACATCTGCTAACTACTCAGGATATATACATTTCAGTGAAGTAACATCTCACTATGTGCTTACATAACATTACATTCTCTGCTGACTTTACCCTCCAGCACACATGGGTATATATGGGTGTTTCAAATGTTTATTATACTGAAGAATACTACCTAGATATGCAAGCTGTTTTTAAGGTATACTTTTTAACATGAAAAACATGTCTGACTTTATTGGGATTTGAACCAGGAATGCACAGATACTATGCAAATGCTGTAACCATAACACTATTGACATTACCATTGCTTCTGCCTATTTCCTATTTAGATGATTTCTATGTGTAAGCTAGGCTAAGCAAAGGGCAGAGGCGCCCAAACCCACTGAGCTTCACTTACTCTTGAAATAAAAACATAAATGAAATGAGAGACTATAAACTAAATTCCTAACTACATTAGGCATAGCCCCTCACTGACACATTTCATGAGAAACCTTGATGTGTGAATGGGTAACAGAATATAAACTCCAGGGATCATGTGTCCCAGAACCATACAGCCAGGGGGTGGGGGAGCCCCTACAGTTTTATAGCTGCAAGACCTGTTGGGGAAATTGAATGGTGTTGATGTTTCACGTTAACATGCCCTCTTTCGATCACTAAGTGCCCCTATCACCCTCCGCCGCCTCAGTCCTCAACAGCTTCCGGCAACTCTGCCTGGAATCACTTCATTGGCCATGCTTGACAGAGGCTCAGTTACTTCATCAATGGTGCAGAGAAAGCCAGCACACTGTAGCTATGCTTCTAAATGCCCTTGGGCAGATAGCCTACTACCTATCTGTGAACCTCTAAAGTGCAGGCCATCACAGACATAATATGTGAATAAACAGAGCTTTTAGATCACAATATACAGTGAAAAATCATCATGTAGTCAGAAAACAGTTAAGTACAACAAGAACATACAGAATACTGATACTTAATCACTCCAAAAGCCTATCTTGGAAACTAGAAGACTTGTATAAGTTTGAGGCTTTCTATTGCTTACCAGTAGGTTACCTACAGGTAAGATGAGAAACAAGCACAGATGGGTAACATGCATGCAACAATACCATACTGGCTTGCATGTGTCAGCCTTAGGCTTTGGAATACTGGCCAAAGCTATTGGCGCCCCCATGGTGCCTTTTTTAGGCAAGTCTCAAAGCTGATTCCCACCTCCGTAAACAGCACAATAGTGAAATCATTGAGGGTTATGCTACTCAACGCCAGGGGTTGTAATCACAACATGCATGCACTCACAGCACTCCTCCATATGGACAACGTCAACCTCTGTGCAGTAACTGAGACCTGTTTAAGGCTCCTGAGAGCACACCAGCACTACTGGACTACAACCCATACCACACATTTTGGCCACAGAACATGGACTGACACAGACATGGAGGGGGTGTATCCATATTCATCAGGGATACCTACACCTCCAGTCAGTGGGGCAGTATGATACCTCTGAGATCATCCATGTGCAGCTAACATCAGCCACAACTGCAATGCAAACTCCGGCCTGCTACAGATCATCCTCCATGACCCAGGACCACCACTCCTCCTACTTGGAGACAGTGGAAAACATGACAGTCCTACCAAACACCCTGGTATTGGTCAATGTTAACTACCCTACCATTAACTGGGAAACTTACTCAAGTACTCACTTCCAGGCCCAGCGCTTCCTGAAATTTATCACCTCATATGCCCTGTGTCAGATGGTAAACTACCTAACAAGAGGTGGAAACATACTAGAAGTGGTAATCACCAACATGGGCGACAGGTGCACCACAGCAGAGGTAAACCAGTCACTGGTTAGATCTGACCATGGACTATTCACTGATGATTTCCACACCCAACCATCTCCCCAACCCAAGGAAACCACAGTGAATACCTTTCACACTACTAAAGACAGAGGTGGGAGGTTTCACAGCCCCCGCGCTAAGGGAAAACACTGTTCAAGATACAGAAAGATTTACAAACGCACTCTATAAGCACCTACAAGGATGTATGGATTGTGCCATCACTGGTAAACCAAGACTCACTCCTCCTAGACAAGGACACCAGTCTGGTGGACCTCTACAATAAACAGGCTATACAACAGAAGTAGAACAGTAGTCCAGAAAAACAGCAAAACCCAAGAAGGGCACACATCCGTGACCAGTATTAGTAAGAAACATAGGTCCCTCATGAAATCATCCAAGGCTAACATCAACAGGAAAATAGGCAGGGATTCCAAAGATAACCACAAAGCCTTCTTTGGCTATGTCAAGGATCTAAGTGGTAACACAGAGATTTGCACTGTGCTGGTGCAATATAGCATAAAATATACTGACCCTACTGATATCGCCAATATCCTTGCAGATACATTCAGTGCAAACTTCACTCCCTAAAGAGCCCACAACAATACCCGGAAAGTACAGAATCCCAGACATCAGAGACACACAGGTGGAAATGGCCCTCTCAGATGGCAAAAGACAGTGTCAATGGAGGCAGATGGTGTCCCAGACTGCATCTTGCAAACACTACAAGACAAACTAACCCCCCACCTAATTAAGCTTTTCAACCTCAGCCTCTACATAGGCTACATGCCCATTCAATGGTGCATAGCAACGGTTATTCCACTCCACCAAGGTGGAAACACAACTGACCATGGTAACTACCACCGCATAAGCCTGATTAGCCTGGTCTGCAAAGTTATGGAGTGCACCCTCATGGCACTCATTGACAAAGACATTGGTAACCTCCAAACACTTGACCCAAACCAGATCAGCTTGTTTGAGTGCAGATCATGCCTACTGAACCTGTTTGACATCTTACAGACAGTCACCATGATGTTATATGAGGGGCGTGGTGGTTCACACATACTACCTGGATCTTACCAAGGCTTTAGACACCATTCCCCCTCAGGTATTATTGATAACCTCACCAGCCTGTACATAAACCCATACATCACAGGATGAGTTGCCAACAGGCTTACACACAGAACCCACATAGTAAGACTAGCAGCCTCCAGGTCCAACTCTTAACCAGTCACAACTGGTGTCCCACAGGGCTCAGTCCTGGGATCCCTAGTGTTTGGCATATACTTCTCAGAGGTACAGGCAAACACATGTGGACTACAGCAGACCATGTTTGGCAATGACTGCAAAGTAGGAGCCATAATTGACAGTCCATCTGACACAGCCATTCTTCAAGGGGCCTCACAAGGGGCCTCACAGAGACCGACACAGGGTGTCAAAGTCATGGACTCCAGATAAGCGCCACAAACCACATGGTCATTCCATTTTGGAAAAACTAACATATTAACACATAAGTGGCAGCCACTTTAATATATACAAGGTAATAGGGTATCTGGGGACTAAGGTAGATAGTGATCTCTCCTTTGACAATCATATCTCCAAAGTAGTTAGGGCATCCTTCTATATAGGCCATATGATTAATAAAGGGTTCGCATCTAGACAGACTGAGGTTATAGTGCCCCTTTACTCATCACTCATCAGTCCCATCATAGAGTATAATAACCCATTTGGGATGTACTTCAGAAGACACTTTTGACAGCTGGAAGGTCCATGAACATACCTCACCAAAAGGATTACTGGCCTCAAACATATGTCCTATGCAGCCAGACTGAATAAACTCCTGCTTTACTCAGTGGCATCTCATTTACTCAGAGATGATCTCTGCTGGATAACAAAATCATGTCCAACTCAGGCTTAATGGATATGCTCCACCCATGGGAATCCATGTCACAGTGAGCCACACGCTGTAGTGAGCTAAACCTTGCCACAACAATAACTAGAAGATGTTGGAGGGACAGATTCCTATCACAGAAACTCCCCATGCTTTGGAACTACATCCCTAATTACATTATATAGAGCCCCTCACTAACATTCCTTAAGAGAAACCTTGAAGAGTGGATGGGGAACAGTAGATACACCCCAGAGATCCTGCCATTGGCTCTGCTCCACAGAGGGACAGTTAATTAATCAATGGGGTGGCAAAAGCTGACACATTTTAGCTAGGCTTATGAATGCCCTCAGGCAGTTAGCCAAGTACCTACCTATGAACCTATGAATCTATACATACAGTATCAGCACATACTGATAGCTTAATTTACTGTTCAGATGTTGAATTACCTTGTGCCAGTAGCAGTTGTGTGTGCAATAGCTGAGGGCTGCCTATGCTGGATGTACACAGTAGACTGCCTATACATGACAATTTACAGGTAGTCTTGTGTGTGTGTGCCACCCATTTGTACTGTGTGTGTGCAGGTGGAGAAAGGTGTCAGTCCCTAGGTGCCTACACTGTCAGTGTGTGTGCTATATGTTCCCTCCTTGCCAAGGCATGGGCATACTGGGCACGCCTCCGTCTGCCTACTGGGGCTGGCTCAGGGTGTTCATGGTCTGAGTACCTCTGTGCCTGTTGGGCCCTTGGCAATGGTGGTGGGCTGTGAGGACCTTCATCATTCTGTCCCTGCTGCAGTTGTTTCCACAGGATCATATTGTGTAGCATGGCACATACTATGAAGATGTGGGCACAAGTGCCTGGAGAGTACTGCAAGGCTCCACCAGATATGTCCAAGCAATGGAACCGTGATTTAAGCATCCCAAACACATGCTCTATGATGATTCTGGTTTGTGCGTGTGCCTCATTATGGCATTCTGGGTGTGTGTGCATTTCTGATGGGAGTCATCATCCACAGTTCCAGTGCATAGCCAGCATCCCACACCAGGTGGCCATATGGGATGTCCCCCCTGGCAAATGCCTGATACAGCTGTGAGGCATGTCAGATGTAGGAGTTGTGATAGCTTCCTGGGCTGCCAGCACACACATCCATGATAATGCCCTGGGCATTGCACATGACCTAGCAGTTGATGGAGGGGTATCCCTTGCAGCCTACCCTGCTCACTGGGTGGTGACTTGATGTGTATGTGCGTGCAGTCTACTGCACCCAGTACCTCTGGGTATTCTGCCACACGGTGGAAGAGACGCATATTGCTGGCCAACTCCTCCTCCATTCAGGGGAAGTATATGTGCTCATTGGCATGTGGTAACATGGCATCCAGGAACTAGTGAAGTACCCTGGATGCTGATGCCTGTGAGATCCCCATGATATCCCCAGTTGGCCTTTGAAAGGTGCCCGTAGCTAGTATTCTCAGGCTTACACATACCTTCGTATCCACTAGGATGTGTTCCCCTCTATTTGTTCTGGGTCTGAGGCGTGGCCGGCACAGCTCCACAAGTTGCTGTAGGGTGTCCCTGTCCACCCTGTAATGCTCTACTATCTCCAGATCATGTAGGCCCTGGTAGGTTACCCTGGGTATGAACACTCTTCTCCTCCTCTGGTGCCTGGGGTGGTTGTGAGCATCATCCTCCACACCACTTTCAGTCTCCAACACATGCTGGTGGATTAAAGCTATGGCAGCCCCTAACATGTACATGTTAAAAGTTCCCCGTCTGTATACACCAATGGCACAGAGTGTATGGGAATACACAAGTGTGTGTGAGGTGCTTTCACACTTTATACTATTGTGCTATGGATGCTCTGATGTCATTGGGTGTATATGAGCAATTCCAGCTGCAGGGTATCTTAATTTATTTATTTATTTTATTTATTTTACATTTGTTGACCGGGCTAGTCTAACTGGATACATGTCCATTTTCAGTAGAGGCCCGAGGAGAAAAGCTCCTACAAGTTACAAAGACAAGTATGCAATATAACAATAGACAAGGTTACAAAAAATTGTTAGATACAATAAAAATGACATGAAATAAAAACACTTAGTAACAATTTTCGTAAGGGATACTCATAAAAAAGAAGTAAGACCTTTTTTTTTTTTTTTTTTATCAGATGAGAGTAGAAGTTGCCTGTTATCAGGGAAGTATACACTATATTTGCAAGAGCATTAGGAACCAAGATTAGTTATGAAATTTTTGTATATTGGGTATAATCAGTCAGGGTTGGAGCAGGGACAAAGCCAATGATTCTTTAGATATTGTTTAAGATGCTTTTTGAATAGATGTGTGGAGGCAAGTGAAGACAGTTCAATTGGAAGTTGATTCCAGTTTTTTCCTACTGTGTTGGAAAAGAGCGAGTCCCCTGCTTTGTTGTTTGGTTTGACACTAGAAACTAGAGGTTTGCTAGCTGAGTGAAGTGTAGGGAGATTTGTGTAGGGGGTGATTAGATTAGTGAGGATTGGTGTATTATTAGGGTGATAGAGGATTTTTTGGGTTATCACAAGTTGCTGATAGAGTAGCTTATTATGCAGTTCAAGCCATCCCAATTGTTTGAGGTTATGACAGTGGTGAGTTCTATAGGGGAACAGGTAGCAAATCTAGCTATGTTGTTATAACAGGTGGAAAGTTTATTCATGTTATTTCTAGATAGATTAGTATAAATAGCAGAAGCATAGAAGAGGGTAGAGGAAAGGTGGGTCTGTGCAAGAGTAATTCTGGCTGGAGGGGTAAGGAAGGGCTTGATTCTATAGAGAGTGCCTAATTTTTTGTTGCCAGTTTTATTGTGGAATTAATGTGTTCATCGCTAAGGGAGTTGCCAATTGTAACTCCCAGTAAGCGGGTAGAGGTATCAGGGACTATATTAGTGCCATTGCTAGAGATTACTGTGAAGTTAGGGATAGACGACTTAGGAGTAGGAGCAAAGAGTAGTAGCTTTGTTTTTTTGGGGTTCAGAAGGAGGCAGTGTTGCATGAACCATTTTTCAACAGTGTTTAATACTGATTGGGTTTGGAGTTGGAGAGTGAATGGATTTGGCAGAACTAATTAATGTTGAGTCATCTGCGTATTGGATGCAAGTGGCTTGTGGAATATTGGTATGTAGATTGTTAATAAATAATGAGAAGAGAAGAGGACCTAAAATAGAGCCTTGAGGTACACCGATTGTCACTGGGAGGGAAGAAGAAAGGGTATTATTCCAAAGGACAGCCTGCTGTCTGTTTTCAAGATAGGATTTAAACCAAAGAAGTGATTGTGAGTCAAGTGATTGGGCTTTTAGGATTTTCATGAGTAAGTTGTGATTCACCATATCGAAGGTCTTAGAGAGGTCTAAAAATAGGGCCGAAGAGAAAGTGTTGTTGTTGCGATTTTCATTAATAGAGTTGGTGAAGAATAGTAGAGCAGTAGTAGTGCTGTGGAATGGTCTAAAGCCATGTTGGCAATTGGCAAGCAGATTATTGTGCATAAGGTGGTCAAGTAGCTGTCTATGTATGCATTTCTCCATTATTTTAGCAATGGGTGAGAGTAAGGCTATAGGCCTAAAATTAGATAGCTCAGTAGATGAGCCGCCTTTGTGTAGGGGGATAATGTGGGAAACTTTCCATATGGATTGGGATTTTGCTTTCAGAGATAGTTCTATTTATAATGATGGAGATGGGGTAGGCAATGGCTTTAGCTGCTATTTGTAGGTATTCTGCTGGAAGGCAATCAGCAGACGGGGTGCAGGGTTTGAGTTTTTGAAGGAATTTAGAAATGAGGGATGTAGGAACAGGTTGTAAATGAAAAGTAGGAGTTGTAGGATTAGGGGTGTTAAGAGGCAATGTGGTGCTTGGTGGTATAGAATTTGCAAGGTTTAGAATGGCTTCAGTAAAATAGTTATTGAAAGCATCTGGAATCTGGTTGGAGTTATTTTGGAATCCAGAAGGTGAAGGAGTTTTAGAGTGTCCTGTTGAAGTAGTTTGTTAATGCCTGACCAGAATTTTGAGGTTGTGTTTTTGGGATTGAAGGAGTTTAGAGTAATAGTCTTTTTTATCTCTGAGAATGTCTTTCTTGGTGGCATTTCTTAATTGTTTGAAATAAAGGTGATCTGATGGACTTTTAGAAGTTCTCCATTTGTTCCAAATTTTATTTCGGAGGTGGATCTTTTGTCTAGTTTCCTTTGTTAGCCAGGGGGCAATTTTGGTCTTTAGGCAGGAGGATCTAATTGGGGCATGGGAGTTTAAGATTTGTATGAATTTTGTATTGAAAAAGGTTACTGCTTCATCTAGTTGGAGGTTTAGCATAGGAGACCAATCACATGCTTTGAGTTCATTTTGGAAGGATTGGGGATTGAAGAATTTTGGAGCGGCAGGTTATAATATTATGGAAATTAGGACAATGTGTTTTCTGCCTAATAACATAGGTTATCATGTGGTCACTAATATCATCAGGAAGGATTCCTGGTTTATAGGTAATAAGATGGCTATTGAGAAGGATCCAGTCTAAGGTGGTAGCTTTATTACTTGGTTTATGGATTCTGGTAGGAGTGGTAATTATTTGAGAGAAACCATGTAGATTTATGTGATTGGTAGGATTGTGTAAAGAGCAAGTTATCCAGTCTATATTAAAGTCTCCTAGAATAATGGTTTCTTGAGGCAGGTGTGAGGAGAGGTGATAGAGTATGTTTTCAAGTGTATTTATATTATTTCCTGGAGGAAGATATATACAAATAACATAGATGGATTTGGAGTTGTTAACTTCTAGCTTGGCAGTTAGGATTTCTGCATTGTTAGTTGGTGGAAGGTGCATGTCAAAGGTGCTAACTTGGAGTCCTGTTTTGTACAAAATGGCTACTCCGCCGCCTTTTTTGGTTTTACGGTCGTGTCTTAGGATATTGAATCCTGGAGGAATAATTGCCTGGTCAAGGGTAGTGGGTTTTAGCCATGTCTCTGTTATGCAGAGAATGTCAAAGGAATAAACTTGTAAGAGTGCATGAAGGTAGGTAGTTTTGTTGTTAATGCTACGGATGTTAAGGTGTGCTATCAGGAGGGAGTTAGATGGTCTATTTGTAATGGTGTGATTAGGTGTGGAGTTATTTGGGAGATTGTGTATATGAGTATTGGGACTGGGATTAGGATGAATATTGGCGGCTAATAGAGGGTGTTTTTGAGGAAATTGGATACATTTTAGAATTTTGTAGTTAGTGAAAATGGACCGTTTGACGTGGAGGTAGGTTAAGTGGGTAGGCCTATGATACTTAGGAAGTAGGTATGTAAAGGTACAGGTTATATTACTATGTTGTAGAGTATGTCTTAGGGAATTAGGGAGAGTTTGTTGGTTGGGATAGTGTTCAAGGGAGGTTAGTGTGCAAGGTATAGTGAGAGCTACAAGAGTTGCAGTTAAGAGTAGAGTATGAGTAGAAATTAATTTCTGTGTTGGATCCATTAGGTTAAAAGAAAAATGTAAGAATCAGTGGAAAGAGAGATGGAATGTGGAGGTATGTGGGAAGGGGGTGGAGAGTGGTATGGAAGTAAAAGGAAGGAGGAGGGAGAGGAGAGTTTAGTGTATAGGTATGAAAGAGATGTGGGAGTGGAAGTAAAGAAGTGTGGTGGAATGGGTGAGATAAGGGTTAATAAATAAAGAGTAAAAAGGAGGAGGAAGAAAAGGTTTCTATACTGTGTAGTGGTTTAAGGTAGTGTGAGGAAGGAACAGGTGTTGGAAGAAATCCTAAGAATAGTTAAGAAAGGAAGTTGCAGATGTTAATGTTAATGTTAATTATGGGTTTCACAGTGAGTACTGCAAGTGTGGAGCCTTTATTGTGGAGTTATGCTTGCCTGCCTTGATTAATCTGTTGCCCTTTAATTCACTTTTATATCAGGATCCCCTCCCATTATCGGCATGCCTCTACCTGCTGTCTTTCTTGTTTTGTACTTTCCCTACCCAGTCATGTGTTGCAAAATGTGTCTTGTAGCTGATATAATGCAAATCTGCCTTGTTCTGCTGTGACACTTTACTGTTTTCTTTACAGTACAGCCCCTCCCCTTTTCTGTTCTGCAGGTAGCTGCTTGTAGCCTTGTTAGCTGTTGTCAATGACCCACTGTAGGTTCCTAGGTGTTAATTAGTCATTTGTACTCCAATTTCCCTGCTGCAGCATTTCCTTATTCTTTTCCTATATCCTTCTTGTTTCAGCTCTGGTGCGCGCCACTCAAACCCATTTACCAAGTTTAAGTGCGTTTTAATCTCCGTTCACATGCATACTTGGTTACCTTGTGTGCTGTCAGCTAAGCAAAGCTATAGCCAGTTCAACACACCCCTTTCCTGCAGCTTTGCTTAGCTACTGGACACCAGATTAGCAATGCTCCAATCTGCTTACAGCAAAGGTGACACACCCCTCTCTTGATGTCATTTCTATCTCAAGGGCACACCTCGGTGTTATAATGCCACACTGTGAGGTGCATCCTTACATCAGCGGGAAATCTGTGATTCACTATTACTCCTCTCATTTGCATGGCATTGCCTACTAATTCCTAGCTACCGTGCAAAACACTGTCACACCCCCTTAGCAACCCTTGCACCATGGTGTGATGTAACATGCCTGCCATTGACTATTATGGGGAAATCATGATATGTGTCACATTGCAATTTTATTCTATATTTTTCTATTTTCCTTGCGATCCGGTTTGTGCGCTGCTGCCCTGCGCTTAAACTTCGCGATAGTGCGAAAAATGAAATTAAATGTTCTTTTTATATTTTGTACATGTCTTTTATGCCAATGGCTATGTATTTAGCCACTGGCATATATTAACAATATAATACATGTGTTTGGCCGGCTGTCATGGCTCCGATTTTATGTTTGCAAAAATGTAAACCGTTTTTTTACGGTTTACATTTCTGCATGCTTACACTACACCTGCACCACTTCCTGTATCGCTAAATATCTTCATTTGCATGCTACACTGCTGCAAATGTAGTAATTAGCATACAGGGGCCGGGAGTTGTGCGGGCATAGCGTACGCAGGTAGTGCACGTGGAAACAGCTTGTACCTGGATCGCTCGCTGGCCATATTTGGTGTTGGAACACCAACACTACACCTGCACCTGGCACAAGCTTCATGAATCCCGGGGACAGACTTTTCTTATTTAACTTGGACTTTCTTACTCTCTTAAAGGAGGCTGAAATTAAACAAATTAAAGTAAAAGAGAGAAGACTATATCCAGGCAAATTAAGGAATAGCCCTTGGTTGAAGATTTAGGCCCTTACTGAATCAACATCTTCATATACTTAATTATTTAGACTGTCGTTAGGATTGTTTTTACATTTTTTTTTTTAGAAATTGACTTGTCTCATTTACTGCCCTGTTGGTCTCAGGCTTATTGTACATATTGTAAATCGTTATAATTTTGTTTTTTCTTTAAAACCATATTTCATTATATTCCTACATTGTATGACATTTAAAAGTTTATCATTTTTGTAATTTTTTTCTCTCAAAAACATTTTAATAAAAAATATTGCAGCAAACAAAAAAGGCAGTTTGTAGAAAGACAAGAGCAAATGGTGTTCAACAGACAAGACAAAATTGTGTTTAACACTAAAAGTATGATTTACTGCACCACATAAACACTGTGCTTTATATTTCCTGGCAATATAGTCTTTGGGGATGTGCTGTTCAGAGTACAGTGCGACATTTTACCTTTGTGTTTTCTATTGATGGAAGTCAAAGATATGCCTTTTGTGTTACTATGTAAATGGCTGATTCCAAAAACGAAGACAGTAAAATAAAAATGACAAACAATATAATATAAAAAATAAAAGTTATGCACTTACCATAACCATAGATCCCTGTTGTCTGTCTCTGCCTGGTTCACTCTGTGTGTTATTGAATCTGACTTGTAAAAAACTGGACTCATGAAACCAGCAGTACAATAAATACAGCTTTTAATATACAAAGCTTTCAGGAAAACACTGATGAAGGGACTTGTTCCTAAAAGCTTTGTATATTAAACTTTGTACTTATCATATCTCTGGTTTCATGAGTCCATTTTTTTACAAGTTAGTTGCTTTTTGTTGCGTTGACTATGTTTGTGTAGCTTCCTGTTTCTTTTGAGTGGTTTATTGGATCTGACTCAGTTCCAACATCAGCCAAATCCTTCAGACTTCCAACTCGCCAGGTTCCACCTCCCTTACCTACAATCCCTCACTCCTCAGCCAACCCCTCAGACTGAGTTTGCCCCATTCAAGACAATCTCTGAGCAACAAAACTCCCCAAACAGAAGGAGGATGAGGAACTTCAGGACTAAGGAAAAGAAAACCTACATTCCCTTGTCATCTCAATTAAGGAAGTTCACCATAAATAACCAAGGTAGAGGCAGGAGGGAAGGAAGGTTGAACCAGACAGAGACAGACAACACAGATCTATTGTTTTGTTAAGTACATACCTTTCCTGTCTGATGTTGCCTTCTCTGTCTGCCTTCAGAATGTGGAACAGAGTCCCCAGCCATGTAAAAATTCTTGGAAGGAACTAAGGAAGAATATTCCACAACAAGATGGAGCCAAAAGAAGCCCTGGATCTTGACTGACTTTCCAACTTATAATGGAAAACAAAAGTATGATGGCCCATCCAAGTAGCCGCTGCATAAACTTCATCCAGGGATACTCTGGAAAAAGAAGGCCACAGAAGCAGCCCTAGCTCTGTTAAAATTACCCTTAGGTTTGCTTTGCGGGGTCTTGCCTCTCAAGGTATATGCAAAAGAGACACAGTGTAATAGTCACTTGGATAACATCACTTTAGACACAGGTGTGCCCAACCTAGATTTTGAAAAGGAAACAATTAACTGGATTTTCTAAATGCCTTGGTACAGTCCAAATAAAATCTGAGTTGCCTATGGACATCCAAACAATGTAGAAGGTATTCAGCTTTGTTGCAGAAATTGGGAAAAAATACAGGAAGGTGAATGGAACTATTATGATTATTCTCCAAAGTGATTTAGGCAAAAAAGAGAAATTCATCCCTATCTTTGTGGAAAACCAAATAAGGATGAGGGCAATCAAGAGGCTGTAACTCTGAAACCCTCCTTGCAAAAGTAACATCCACCAAGAAAAAGTCTTCCAAGACAACAACTTCAAGTCTGATGTAGCTGAAGGTTCAAAAGGTGGACCTGCAAGAACTTGCAAAATAAACAGTAAATCCCAAGGAGGGACCAGATCCCAAACTGGGGAATGCAGCAAAAAGGTACCTTTGATAAAAGCCCTGGAAATCTTGAGAGCAGCCAGAGAAAAATTCTCTCTGCCAATGTGGAAATTAGAAATAGCTGCCAACTGCACATTAATCGCAAAAAAACTAGACCCTGAATGAAACAATCGAGCAAAAAAAATCTAGAACACATTCTAAATGGGGGGTGGGGTCAAGTCCTTAAGATCCCATCCAAAGTGTAAAACATCTCTACTTACTGGAATGCACTGTCCTAGTCAAACACTTTTGATATGAAGATAATATATAAGCTTAGAATTCCTGGCCACCAAGGGAAAAGATAGAAACCACATGGTTAACATGAGGGACTGAAGACCATAAGGATCCAGACCCACTGTATGAAAAATGTGATCTGGAATGGAATTCAGAACTCGATGTGGTTGCCTCAGAATAGAACATAGGAAGGAGAGCAACACCAGATGAGGCCAGAAGGGTGCTATGAGGATCCTAGTTGCTCTGAAGCAGGCTGCCTTCTGGAGGAATTTCACAATCAGAGGAACTGGGTGTTAAGTGTACAGGAGTCCCAGGGGCCAAGCAAGTAGCAAAGCATCTCTGGGTGATTGTCCTGGAGGGGGCACTAAAGAGTAATAGCTGCTGCACATGGTGTTAGATGAGGAGGCAAAGTGGTCACAACACAGATTGCCCCAGCACCTGAAAATCCAAGCCACAACTATCAGATTTAGAGACCACTCATGAGGAAACAGAATGATCCTGCCAAAGCTGTCTGCCAGAATGTTGGACTTCCCCAGGATGTGCATTTCAACTAGAAACCACTGAGATGAAATTTCCCATTGCCAATTCCTTATGGTCTCTCAACAAGGTGAATAAGAACGTGATCCCTGCTACTTGTTGATATAAAAGACAATCAAGCATACTGTCTGTCTCTATTGAAATCCCCATCTGGGAAGGGCATCGTGAAAAGCGAGGAGGTCAGCCCTCATCTCCAGAACACTGATGTGGATGTCATTCTCTGTAGGAGATCAGAACCCTTGAACCGTCTTCCTCTTGAAATGCCCCCCTACCCAATAAGGGGAGTCCACAGTGATAGTGGCCAACGGAAGGAAGGGGAAGGACAAATAGACTACCACTGGTCACTAAAGGAGACTGCAACTACCATTGAATTTGATCATGACAGGCTTTTGTCAATCTTATCAGAAAGTCCATTGGATGGGTCAAGAATGACCGCTGTACTGCCACGGTCCATTGCAGAACCCTCACACTTGAAGGACCAACCCTATAGAACCTGCCATGTAGCCCAGGAGTTTCAAGACTGCATGAGCTGGAGGCTTTGAAAGAGCAAAAACCAATAGTGTCTGAGATCGAAGGCTGATCACTCTGGAGCTTGGGAACCTGCCAAGTTGACTGACAGTATCCAAGTAGCAGCCTATGAATTCTAATATCTAAACAGGTGGTAGACTTTGGATAATTGACTGTGATACCTAAGCAGTCACATAACTGGAGTAAGATGTCCCTTGCCATGAACAGTAATGCTCTTGGGGCTACTTACTGTCCCTGTGACCAGTAATGCTCTTGTGGGAGTGGTAAGGAGCTAATCATCCAGGTAAGAGAAGACCTGGAAACCCTGACACCAGAGCCAGGCTGTGACCGCTCCCATGCATTTGGTGAACACCTAGGGGGCTGTGATGAGACCAAATGGTAGGGTCCTGAATTGATAGAGATCAGCCCCCAGCCAAAAGCATGGACAACTCCTGGAGACTTCTCCATCTTTTATGATGGTAGGTATTCTTGAGGTCTATCAAGCATATCCAATCATGCTTCCTCAACTGAGGTAGAATGGACTGCACCATGACCATCTGGAATTTGGTCTGTTTCACAAAGGGATTCGATTTGCTTAAATGTAGAACAGTCCTGAGGTCATTGTTCTTTGTTACCAAAAAGAACCTTAAGTAGACCCGGGATACTCATTGATCTGGTGGGACCTATTAGATGACTTGGTTTGCCAGAAGCTTGTGAATCTCTAATGCTGACTGCAATCTCTGATGGTGAAGAATGTCTGGGAGATGCTTGTAATAGAATCTTGGAATTTCTAAAAAGGAAATAGTATAACCTCTGGATATAACTATTAACACCCATGCATCTGAAGTGATGGCCTCCTAAACTTCCAGGCGAAGAGACAAATGACTTGCCGACTGCCTTCAGAACAGGACAGGCCAACCCTTTGGGGGTGCTTAAAGGACCTGCCAGAGAAGGATCCATGTAAACTCTGATTCTGTGGACCAACCCTGCCTCATGGGTGGTGCCCATTATGCCCCCCCACATTGGGAAGAATCCTCTTAAGGAGTGTCCTGAGAAGACTGCCGCAACTTTCTAAAAAAGAGACATTTGCCCCCCCCATTCAATTCCTCAAAAAGGTTCATTGAGAGTTAGCAAAATACACTCCTATGGTGGACAGAGTATTCCCTTTTTGCTCATTCCTAGTTAGACTATCCTTAATTTTTGGCCTAAACAAGGAGGATCTGTCAAACAGGGTGGTAATAAAGGATGCCATCAAAAAATCTTCACAGTTATACAATCGCATCTAAGTATGACAATGCATGGCAATGCCAGAGTCAGTCGCTTGAGAGGCTCCCTCAACTGCTTTGGAAATAACCCTCATGGAAACATTGACAATTGATAGCAGTGTAGACAACTAAGTCTCCAGCTTCTTTAGAATCTCTGGAGACTGCTGCATCTTAACATTCCTTGACGCATCAGACACCAGATCGCACCGGAGTCTAGTCAATTGCAACAAATAATTAAGGGCCCTCAAAGTGAACATTGCTGAGGCAATTGAGTGCTTCCTTAAACTTTCCAAAGTCTGAGATTTTCTATTTGGGGGATAGACTGAAGAGTTCTCTTTGGAGATTTCCTTTTTGCTGGCTGCCCCTACAACAATTGCATTGATGGCTGGACCATTACTCTTACTCCAATGCAGTCGATCCTTGTGGAGAGCAAGAATTTCATCAGGATTATTGGGAATGGGCTCCACCATGTAAGGTTCCTTCCATGACCTCTGGGTCACTATGTTTCGTAAGTGCGCCTGGGGGAACCACCCAAAGCCACGCATGGGTCCACACTTAAGGACTCCACAACTACTGACTACTCTGGAGAGGGAGTTTCAGTGGTACAGTCCCCAATTGGTAAACAAGCTCCAAAAGATCACCAAATGAGGCAACATCTTGTGGTCAGAATCCTCTGTAAGAGACTCCTCTGGAGGGTCAAGGTATTTCCTCTTACACCACCTCTTCCTGCTGCTGTGGTGACACCAGAGGAGAGGGGAGCAATGCAGGATGCTGTGCCATGAGAGATGATTGTAAACCAACTGGCATAGGCTGTTCAGCTGCAGGCAGATGACTGGTTACTGGTCCAAAGGAAAAGGGGGTGGAACACCAGTTAGGGAAACCTGACCCATCTCCTTAGAGGAGAACATACTGTCCACAACATTGAAGGCAGAAGTGGACACTTGCCTCCTGGAACTGCTGGTACCAGTATCTGTGGATACTAGTGATGTACCCAAGTCCAGGGAAGCTATGCCTTGCCCAGATGTTGAAACCAGAGCCAAGCTGTCAAATATTGAATCTCCAAGTGGGAGAGATGAACTAAATACAGGGACTGTTGAACTTGACCTGGAAACTCCAGCCTTGATGCAACATCCCAAAAGTAGTTGATGAGAACAAGAAGTGGGAGAGATGAACTAGATACAGGGACTGTTGAACTTGACCTGGAAACTCCAGCCTTGATGCAACATCCCAAAAGTAGTTGATGAGAACAAGGAAGGAGTTGGAGCCAAAGACAGCCAAGCTGTCGGAATTGACACCAAGGGGAGGAATGCAGACTGGCCCAATGATCTCAGATCCAAAGGGGCCGAGTGATGAAGCCAGAAAGATGGAGCCAAGGGTCAGTGAACCAGTCCTGCACCCAAAGGGATAAAGCCTAATTTTGTCTGAGCCTGCAATAAAAACTCATCAGCTACTTCAAGTCAGAAGCTTTGATACTGCCCGCCAACCTTGATGACCAAGTGGAAAAAGCCACAGACAGGGTGTAGGAAGGTCACTTCATTGACAAGGGTCACATCTGCTGGAGCCAGGGAAACTCAGTTCTTGAACTTAAAACCAAAGGCTGATGTAGTGATAAGCCAGAAGTTAGAAAATATAAGCTGAATAATAGAAACATTCCAACTCCAAGAATGTCAATGCTTTATTACAGCAACAATAAAGTATTGACGCTCTTGGAGATGGAATTTTTCTGAAACTCAGTTCCTGACTAAGGAAGGTAAGGACTCCAAAGACAGCTCCAGAAAAGTGGATGGGAAGAAGGAGGAGGAAGCTTCCCAACCTGAAGGAGCTCATTTAACAGGAAAGGGGCCAGAAAGACTCAAAGCCATTGATAGAGCCTTGCTAATAGTCAGCACTGAAGGTGATCAGCTCAAAGGGGTCAAAGTCAAAGTTGTAATCAAGGCAGCGAAAGGTGTGTGACCTTCAGGTCTAGTGATCCTGAAGAAGAAGGACCTGGGGCAGAAAATGAAGAGGATCTTTTCCTATCCACCTTGGATGTCTTGGATTCCTCAAAGCAATGCTTGTCGGACCTGAGTTTCGGGGCTGTGGCCTATCACTCATTGATTGCCCTTGACCAAATCTCTCCTAAATCGAGCATGAAGAGTCCAGATGGGCAACTCCCAAACAATACACATGCTTACTGTATGCATCCTGTGAAGATAATTTATGCCCGCAGATGACACGTTTTTTAAAACCTTTATCTGTAATGAAGTGTATCCTAACTAACCACTACAACAGTTAGAAAAAAACAAGGCTAAGAAAGCTACCTAACTACTTATCTACCGGCAGTAACAAACTAGGGTCTATATCACAAAGTCGAACGATAAAAAGAGCGAACACACTTATGTTGAACACTAAAAATTGAAAGCACTGAATGTCAAACACACAGAACAGATATTTTTTTCCCAGGGAAAAAAAAATCACTGGGCCGTTTTCGGGACTTTGCCGATTCTTCCACTGTGGTGCGATCTCGGAGTTGGTGTATTTAAGTAGGGGGTGTGGGAGGCACAGCTTCCCACATCAGGGGCGGTGAAGCCCCCACTTTATACTGTCTTTGGATTTTTTTTTTTTTTTTTTTTTAGCTGAACAGCAATTTTTTTTTCCCCTGGGAAAAAGATCGGTGTTCTGTGTATTCATTTACTGCTTTCGGTTTTTAGTGTTCGATATAAGAGCGTTCGCACTTTTTATTGTTCTACTTCATGATATACTCCCTTTTTATTGTTTGACTTTGTGATATAGACCTACACACTACACTATAACAGTAACTAGGGTAAAGTAAGCACAGAGTTCAAGAAAGCTGTACACTAAGGCTTTTCCAGAAAAAAAAGGATGTGCCAAAGCGGAGCCGTATTGAGATGCTGACAGGAATGGAGGCAAATTAGATCTGAGGGGTCAGTTGAGGAGTGGAGGAATGTGGATAAGGGAGGTAGAGCCTGGCAAGCTGGAAGTTTGAAGGATTTGTTTAATGTTGTTTCTGAGTCAGATCCAATAACCCACAGGATGAAGCCAGATGGACAAGATAACACTGGATCATTTGTTAAAGCATTTGCTTGGTCCCTAAGGATTTCTTACCAGGAGACAGAGCATGTATATTTATTTGCAGTTAATAATGCCAGCATACTCTAACTTAGCTAATAGCAGGTGATGTTAGATTGACTGATGTATCCTGTGTTTACCACAATCAACACTTTTTATTTTGGCAATCAGTTATTAGACTACGCCATGAGAAAAGTACATAGAAAATAATTATATAACAATAGATCAAACAACGATGTGTTCTGAAACATCAACTGTACAGTGACGTTAGTCTTGCTGGAAAAAAAATGATATTCTTAGAAAAGTATACAATTATCTGGTAAGCTATTAACTCACACATAACACACACACACACACACACACACACACACACACACACACACACACACACACACACACACACACACATAACACACACACACACACATTCAGTGTGTATTGCACTACTCTCAAAAAACTAAAATAAAAGTTGAACAATGCCCACAGAAAACACAGACATTAGTATCCCTCAGATATACAGTAAGTAAAAAACATAAAGCCAAATCTATACTTAATAGAAAACAGACAAAATAAATAAAAATAAATTGAAACATAGGATCCATTTCTTATTCACCACAATGCAAAAAGCAACTTTATACTATGCACACACAAAATCCATATGTACAATCCCACCTCCAAAAAACAAAGATCACCTAAATATTATAAGAATGAGAAATGTTAAAACAGCAGACTATAAAATTAAATATTTCACTGATCTCAATTACCCAGTAGGAAAATTAGAACTATCAGTGGCAGAGATCTTTCAGCTTTTCCCAGTTAGGGGTCGCCACAGCGGAACTCCGGTCCGCTAATGATTGGCAGTCGATTTTTATGGTGCCGAGGTGCCAGCCTGATACCCAACCTTTAACGAAGGCATGCCCATTCACGCATGTCTTTTGAATGCCACTCGACCGCGGGGAGGACATGCAGACTCCACAGAGAAGGCACTCCAGCCGAGAATCGAACGGGAGAGCCACTTGCTGTGAGGCGACAACGCTACCGCTGCACAAAAATAAAAAAGTAGAAGAAAAAAACTTAAGCATAAATCAACAAATCATGGCAACTAAAATATGTAAAACCTGAACTGCCACTACAAAAAAAGATTAACATTTATTTCAGAACTACAGTTCAAACCCATTCATCAAACATTCTGTCCACATAAGCTTTCCCTAGGTTAGGTCAAGACAAACAAAATGGGTTGCATTCCAATAAGCATAATTAAAAAAAATGCCTAAAACTACAAAAAAAAATCATTTTGCAGGGACAAGCCCCCTCACACCCCCTGTTGAGGGCTTGTCACCTACATCCCTCTAACATACATATACCAAATCTACAGCCATATAACAGTGAGAAAAAGTGAAAAAAATTCAGTTCACCACCAAGCTGCACAATATAAGTGCATGCAGTTTCTACAGATCACGACTAAATTAAATCAGAGTAGGTATACCTTACCAAAAAACTGTGAAAACTGCCAAATCCCCTGTTAAATAGAAATTTTTGCAATTACTGGTGCCCATCAAAGTTAGTGAGGAATACCTAATCTAACATAAAAGAAGCACAAAAATAATGGATATGTGGAATACACAGGTGCTCAGTTAATTATTTACACTGCTGCATTAAAAAACATACATGTATGCGTGTGTGCGTGTGTGCGTGTGTGTGTGTGTGTGTGTGTGTGTGTGTGTGTGTGTGTGTGTGTGTGTGTGTGTGTGTGTGTGTGTGTGTGTGTGTGTCTGTGTATGTGTGCATGGATGCATCAGAATTTTAGTAAGTAATATGTGAAACATGGAATGTCTTGTACTAAAGGTTTAAAGAACAAGTTCCACTGTAATTAGCAATGTCACAAGTCACAAAACTGACTTTCATATGATCTACACCACTAGAAAGATGACAGCTTTAGGGTTAGAAAGCAGGAGAGGATGTTTAAGATTAGGGATCAGGAAGGGAGTTTTGGGATAAGGAGTGAGAGAGGAGTTTTAGGGTTTGGGACTGGAAGAGATTTTATGTTTAGAGTGTGATCAGGGAATTTAAGTTTAGTGAGGGGGGTTGTAGTTATAGATTTAGATAGTGATCAGGGACGTTGGAGTTAAGTAGTGAAAATGGAATTTTAGGGTTAGAGAGTGAGGCCTCAGGTTAGGACCTGGGTGGGATTTTTAGGTTTAGAGCTAAGGCTCTTGAAGGGCTATTTAGTTTCATAGGCTTGGATGTCGGGAGGGTTTAGCAGTAACATCAGGCTGATGGGAGTTCGAACACTTTCCTTTTTGAGCAAGTGGCAGTGAGTAAGTGTATCTCATAAGCTACTAGCATGCAAGCATTTGTACTAGGACCCTTCTGGATTACTATCTGATTTTAATCTCACTAAACCAAACCATCACTCCTCTCACCATTCACTCCTAGACCTTGTTATTACCAACAGCCCTTCTAATATCTCAAACTCAAATTCTTACTCCCACTATTAGTGAATACTATACAAAAAGTTTTGAAATACACAGCTTACCACTCAAAGCTCCTCCCAAACTCATACCATTCAGACCCAAAGCACAAACTAATATTGACAAACTTAAAATTCCTCCTGACCTGCCTTGACTGGTCTCACACACACACACACACACACACACACACACACACACACACACACACACACACACACACACACACACACACACACACATACACACACACGCGCACAACCCTAACCATAACATTTTAAACAATCCAGTACTCAGTCTTTCCCATAATCTTCAGACTATACAAACCTAAAAATGACTAATAGCTTACTTATCAATAAAAAAATAATTAATTAAGAAATGAAGCTTAGCAGTCCTGGAAGCAATAGTCTTCAGCTATCAAGACAAAAGTAGTACCAAGGAGTATAACAGGTGTGCAAGTCCAAGGGTGGAATGTGAGAGTATTGGTGGGACCAGAAAGATGGTGAACTATGCATGGGAGGGTGAAGCCAGAGGAAATTCTGGTGGAGGTCCATAGCAGTCCTGATGTGCAAATCGGTTGTCCAACCTGGGTATAGGGGTGAAAGACTAATTGAACCATCTAGTTGCTGTTTCCTCTCCAATGTTTTCCTTAGGATAGATGGTGCTTGGCAGCTGCAGTTTTATCTGGTAAATCAAATGATTAGAAGTCTTGGGGCTGAAACTGTCTCAGCCTACTCTCAAACTTTAAATGGGTAAGAAGCCCAACTCACTTTCTTGGAGCTAGGCATGGAATATGAGTGCCTAGTGGGCCACTTTTGGTAAGCAAGACTGGTGATGCCAGATGAACCAAACACTAGGTTAAGGTGCCCAATGCTGACGTTCATCAGACCCCAGAAGAGGTGTTGGTTGATACGAGTAGACAGCAAGATGGTGGCTATGGAAGTTGAAATTCACTAAAGAGTGTGTAACAACTCACCTGCCAAATCAACTAGTCCTGAAAATGGATAGTGCTGGAATGTCGGGCCCATACCCGGCTGGCACTGGTATTAGGAATCCAGGAGGCTATGCTATGATGGGTATGAAGGCCACTGCAATGGCACTAAAGCCCAGTCTGAGGGTCCAGTGGAGCCGCCACAGGTGCAGATGTTGGTGGTACTAGCAAATATACAAAGATGTGCTTTGAAGGCTGAAGTGGAGAAGGGTTCCATGTGAACAGCAGTTAAACATAGGTCAACTGGTCCTGAGAGATAAACAAGAACCATTCCAAGGGGAAAGCAGATGGCCTCCATTATAGTCAGCTGATCGAAAAGGATTCAGGTTCAGATCCTCAAATCCAGAGGAGCAGCAGAGATAGGTACCTCATGCTTTCCAGTGTGGTGGCACAAATGAACCATGATAAGCTGGCATGGGCCCCTGGGAGAGTTCTCTTTTATTTATAAAGTGAAGGGTGCCCTTCACCCAAAGAGAGGGGCTCACACCTTGGAAAGCACTGTGGTTCTGATGGCATCAGATGAGCTCTTGCTGGCCCAGCCCTTGAAAATCCAGAGGAGAGGGTGTAAATCTCATGCCTGTGTCCCCATGTCTGCAGCAGATTTGCAAGTTGAATAGCCTCTAGCATGTTAGACCAGTGTAGGTAAGGAAAGTTGGCAAGCCAGATCTGTAATTTTTGGGATAAGGCTTGGCTCAAAGTGTTGGGTCAGTCTGGCTTGAGCACGAAGCAAGGCTGGGCATGAGACTCACCTAGATGAGGCATCACCCCCCGCACCCCCCCTTCCAGGGAGATGGCAGTGACTCTGGATGCACACTGGGCCTTTCCTGTGGATTGCCCTGGATGTGGTGGTTACTGGTCCTGACCGGCCTACCTCATCATCTGGCAGCTAGCAGCTAACTTAGAACTGGTGCGGTTCAGGTGAATCCAACTGTTTAATTAAAACAAAGCATCACAAAGACCCAAGATGGGTGTTGACATGATGTGATTTTTGTCCAGTGCTCTGAATATCATATATATATATATATATATATATATATATATATATATATATATATAGATATATATATATAGATATAGATATTATGTATGTATATGTAAATATATATAAATATGCATGGCTGCTGATTGCCATTTGCCTTGAGATTTTCTTACTAGATACTGGTTATTACTTAACGTGCCCTATATGGCTTGAGGTTTTCTATTTTATAAAGTTTGCTGTGCCCTGTCAGCCATGCAGACCTTGCAGACCATGCTGTTCTACTGACAAAGGACTTCTAGTGAGCCCCAGGAGGCATCCTGGAGGGTCTAGTGTGTGTTCTTTTGCACAACAGGTACTGTTCCTATGGAATTTATAATATTGGTGGCATATTGATCTTAGTACACTGTTGATACTCTAATATGTCTTTAAAGAGGTACTTTGTCCACAAGGGCTGTTTAATTTAATGCATTTATAGCATGTTAATTTAACTGTGCTTCTAGCCTGAGTTTGTGTTTTAAACTTAATCCATTTATGTGTTAGTTATTAAAGGGTTTTATGTATTGTTTTGTTTCAAGGTTGAAATCTGCTTAAGTTTAAACAAGTAAGTCGACTATGATTATGATTGGTCACATATATCCGTACATACAAATGTTTCACACACAGACAATAATGCCCTTCTAGCCTGCCAGTATACGTTAACAGTCACCCCCATAGGTGTCTACAGTTTTCTTAAAACTGTCTAAGCTAGTGCTTGCTTTAGTAACATTTGGTAGTATATTCCAGTTGTCTGCTACTCTCACTTTGAACAAATTAGTAAACTTATCATTCCTATATAGCCTCCTACACAGGTTGGCAGATGATTCTCTTCTGTTCTTTGATAATGCCAAGCATTCCCATAGGAAGTTGTTTCTAAATGCTCTGTTTACCTGAATAAGGACTCCTCTTAAATAGCTATTTGAGATACTGCATAAGTTCAGGTATTTTAATCTTTCATAATAACTTAAATGTTCACATCCATGAAATCCCTTTGCATATTTAAACTGTACACTTTCAAATTTATTCATGCTAGATTTCTTTTAAGCTTTTTATATTATTGTTATTCCAGACTCTAATTTGAGTCTAATGTAACTTACAAACAATTATTTTATAATTTCTGATTTCCTAGCCTTTATAATTCTTTTTATATAGCCTAAAAATTCATAACTATTATTAACTAATTGGTTGCTATGATCAGAAAAGTTCAAAATTGGATTCACCCAGTATTCTCAGGTCACCATTAACCAACTTGTTTATATGATCAGAAAAACTCAAAGCTCGAACTACCTATATACCTAAGTTAAATCACTGTGTGCTGTATTAAATATGTATCCTTTAGTCTATGTCTCCCAAATCTCAAATGCTTAGTGTTTGATGCATTTATTAGCATATTACTCTCAGCTTATCTCAGCTAGTCAGTTTAGTCAACTTCTTTTTCAGGTACTCCCTTTCTGTAACAGATGTACCCAGTTTTTCTATTTTCAAGTCATCTGTTTGCAGACTATCAAACACCTCAGATGAAAAGATAGATACAAAAATACAACTTTAACAAGTATGGGCCCTACTACAATGTCAGGTAGGACACCTTGACTACAACCTAATACTTCACCTGTCTAGTTGCTGCATGACACCTGCTATTGTATATTTGTAAGTCATGCAGCTATCCATCTTATTAAAATTACATTAATACCTAGTTCTAAGTAATTGATCAGAGTTTTGTATATGACCTTATAAACATCTGAAGATAGGTCTATATTAATTACCAAACAGTATGCCTTTTTTTATAGTTGTTATTATGTTATTATAGATCATCACGTTACATGTAGCTATAGATCTGTTTTAGCATATGCAGACTGATATCATGTTTCAAGTCCCAACATTTCCAATTCTGATAGTAATTTATCCAAAATAACCTTCTCCACTATTCCACAACAATAATGTAGATATAGAAGTCTATATGACTCTGGGTTTGTCCTAGTCCCCTTTCCCTTAAAGATGGATTTAACAAGTACATGTTTCCAATCTTAAAGAATCTGTCAATCCTTAAACGACCTAGTTAGATAGAGCTAATATCATCAACTTATCAACTCCTGATGAAGGTCTCCTTTTAGCCCAAAAGCTCAAGTAATTGCAAAACCTATGTTGAAACAATAAAAGGTGTTAATATCCCCTCTGAATTCTACTATTTGACCTCTACTAATTCTTGAAATCATTCAAATAAATTAAAGGGATTCATAAGAAACAGACTATGAACCAATTTACCAAAAATGTATTTTCTTTTCAGTAGGGTGAAGTACAATCCTGGTGTTGCTTAAGTCCGACTCAAAGCAGCATACAATATAAATAAAATCAAGCAGCTAATGTTAGCCTGATAAAGTCCTAATTTTTTTGATGAAAACACTTAACTTTAATAAAGTTATTTAGTTATTTATTTATTTCACTACCTTGTGAAATTATTGAGAGTTGAGTCATATAGCTTGTGGCACTGGTGCATTTCATTTTGGTTCTTGGTTTCTTGGCACTGAAAGCTCCTTTGAGAGTGAGTGAGACATATGAGATATATGCTTGCATGTATCTTTGAAGATGCTTTGAGTTACCACAACTACAAAAGAAAATGTTGGATGAGTCATTCCCAGATAGTATCCATTTTACTACAGAATAGATTAGATTAAGAATCTATATTAATAATAAAAGAGGTTTTAAATAATATTATGTGTCATTTCTGGCTGACTTCAGTAGCTATACTTTGTGTATTTACAAAAAAAACAGTTTGGGGAAGACTTATTAAAAAAAAGCAGTTACAAATAAAGGGGCAGGTTTGAGATAAAGGAATAATTGCTTATGTTGTAAACGATACAAATATAGAAAAGTCAGTAAAAAATTGGAAAGTAGCCATATTTGGAAGGAAATACAGATTTATTGTGAAAGCTAAACAAGTTGAATATATATCCCAAGAAAACAAAGAGTGCAATGACCTCAGCATTGTATTGTATTGCATTATATCAATACTAACCTTAATTTGTTCCCATAATGCATGTCAAAACAGTTTGGACTTGCCATATGTGTACTGTAAAAGAAAACTTCAGACTTGATGCAACAGAAGTTTGAATAACATATGCAAAAAAACAAGCAATATGGAGAAGCAGGAATACATGTGGTTTGTGAAATACAGAAACTGATATTATTCACTATAGTATAAAACAATGTTCTTCAGAAATGAAATATGCTATGGTTTTATGGAATTTTTAATATTGTAATATTGTAGAAGAAAAGTGTACCTGTAAGATTCATCTTATCAGTGTAAGATCCAAAGTACTTTTCATCTGTGCTTGGTGTGTGACACTCATATTCTCCCTCATCTGTTTTCTGAAGTTTTGTGATATGTAATAGCACAGAATCTCCACTCAGCCTTTCAATATAGATCTCATTCTTTCGCACTCTTTGTCCATATACAGCATAGGGAAAGTTAGGATCTGATGTGCTAACGATCTGGATTTCTGTTGTTCTTTTATTAAGACCATAAAATGACCACTGAAAATTCTGTTCTGATGATCCTTGGTACCCACTAACATTGCACAAAATGGTAATTTCATATCCTTCCGCTCTGTGCAGAGGACCTTCTTGCACGCTTACTTTTCTTTGAGCAGCACATAACCCTGTTCAAACAAAAATAGATATATTACAGTCTGCAGTATTCACATTTTTTTTCAATTTGCTCATGCAGTTGAATGTACAGAAAGAGTACAACCAATAATTTTGGAAAAATACAGTACTTAAGCCAGTTAATGTGATTTTTTTTCACCTAACAAGTAGTGATCTTATGATTATAACATAGTGCTAAGACTAGACAAAGAGACAAAATGACTCACATACTACAGTTACACCATCAGTCATTAAGACATGTACTCTTCAGTTGGAAATACTTTCTGTTGATGCTAGAAGACAGCAAGAGGATAGGGCAGAAAGAAAAATAAAGCTAATGCCTTCTTTTTACAACTACTACTTTACTTGATCTGTAAAATATTTAGGCCAAAGTATACACATCGTTAATAAGTAATACAAGTTCATGACATTAGTATATACAACAAAGAGTAAATGTCTCAATAGTATACTTGGTGTTTTTCTCAGTAAATGTGTTCTTCTACATGTTAACTCAAAGCAAAATGCAACTATAACAAGCATGTCCATTGACAGTGGAGAAGAGGTTAAGAAACATGCATCAGTGTGGCATACTAGAGTTATAAATATACTATACCTGAATGCTGTACCAAAGCAAGGCATGTGAGAGTGGAGGATGAAGACAGAAGTGAAGAAAGAGAACTTCTCAGGAATAACAAAGAATCTGAGAATGCAAGAATAAGAAATGATTAAATAAAGGATGCAAGAAGTGAATGAGTATAGGATAAGTGGCAGGCTAATAATTTAGATGGAATGAATGAGTGAGTCAGAAAGACAGAGAAAGACTATCGTAATTAGTTGATAGGAGATAGGGGGGAAGTTGAAACCTGTGGGATTTCATTACCATTTGAAAGTCTTGTTTTGAAGTAAGTTTTCATATTTTAAGAGAACTTTGAATTGCAGAACAAGCCCTGCCATTGCGCCATCATGATCCACAAGCTCTGAACCCAAAAGCAGTAGATTATTAATATTTTCAAATACTAACTAGCTAGCTGTTTCAGCTCTGTTGCAGGAGACAAAACCTCTTTGCCAATGACAAACACATAAATGCTAGAATGTACGTGACTTTTGTCAGAATGGTATTTGTGATGGCACAGAGAACCCTGCTTGTAAGAAAAGCAATGATGGACTGCTGTTCCCACCATAGGGCATTGCAAACTCTGCTAATTGTCTAGAGCTGCAAAAGGACAAAAAAAGACTAATGATTCTGGAGTCACAAGTTCTAGCACGCAACTCTGAGCTTAAATTTCTGATAACTCAAAATAAAGCTGGTATCAAATGCTATATTGTTAAAAATGCTTTCATAAAATCAGTATTTTCCTTCCAAGTGCCTCTTCTGCAAAAAAAAAAAAAAAAAAAAACAGTCACCTGTAAGGGACTATCAGGATGCTATTAGACTGATGCAGTATAAATCAGAACACTTGGAAGATTGTCAGTGATGCAAAAATGTGGGCCTCATAGGAGTAAAGGAAGGAACTGAAGGAAAAGATACGATGGGCAACTTTCTGGAAATATCTCTAATACACTCTATCTACCTATCTCCTTTCTGCTGAATAAAAAGAGCTTACAGGTCACTCAGGACTCCTAATAATTCATGAATACCACATCAGTAAATTATATTCAAATAACTAACCTTCCAAGTCAAAATCAGGATCCTGGACATTGTCAGACAAGAAAACCCTTTATACTGAAAAGGTACACAGAGAGAATATTTCAGAACTTTTCCAAGGAAGTCACTGAGAAATGGAAACGTTTCTCTCAAGTCCAACATCTCTGCTATAAAAACAAAATCTCTCATACAGTGCCATCCTCTGCAATTTTGTCAATTAAAAGCAAATTAATATTAATATCCCTCTCCTTCAAGATCATGAACTTTCCTGTACAAAAATCTACTGCATGATATAGTTGCTAATACTACCTCTTTAAGCCAACAATTAAATAGTCATAAGCTACTTCCTTTTGATTACTCAAATAAAGCTACAGCTTCAAGCAAGTTCATAGTTTTACCTAAAGGGCATACAGGTTCGGCCTCCAATAACCCCACCAATGGCAGGCTAGAAACTCATCAGTTGAAGCTCGTTGGACTAAGGCTCTGTTCTGACCTTCTGAGTAGCTATTTTGCCCACCAGGAAGGGTTTTTTTTTCATTTATTTTAAAAGATCCGTGTTTGCATGGCTTTGTGCTTGCTTTAACCAAGCTCCACTGAGTTAAGCATTCAGTCTGTACACTGCTAACTGCATCTTAGTCATCCAAGGCTCACAACAAAAGTTAAGACCATTATTGCTTGAATTTCTGCACTTGCTAACTGTTATCACAGTTTTTGCTGATTATTTCTGCATTTTTGCTCTAAACTTTCCCTGTTTTCTCAATGGCTGCATTTAGCCCTGTGTTCTGGGCACTTTTACTGTGTAGCTTAGAATAGACACAGATCCTGCTGTGTCTAGTTCCATTTGTTTTTGAATTCAGCACTAATCCCCAGCAAACGTTTTCCGGAGAAGGCCCTCTGCACCCTTGTGGCAGGAGGTGTGTGGCCAGAGACCCATCCATTGAAACCCGTTGGACTAGGGTTCTGTTCTGATCTTTTGATTGGATATTTTGCTCACCCATAATGTTTTTTCTTTTATTTTAAAAGCCCCACATTTGCAAGGGTTTGTGTCACACACAGCACCATGCGCTAATGTGCACTAACACATAGATCAGATTACTGTTTGCCGGATATAGAAACAGTGCATTTTCATTTAGCTGTAGTCTGTTTTCCAGTGGAGATTATTTCAGTCTACAGACCAGTAGAGCCTCTGAACTACCATCTCTAGATCCCTACATGTAAACTAGCTGACTACCCTAGCACAGGAACCTCAACACGCTATTTCTGGTCAATCTCTGTTACCAACCACACCTCTTACCTAGCACTATGGAAGGTCAATACCCCATCATTTCTCCAGTTCACCTGGTAGAATTAGGCATCCTGATGCAATGTAGCAATTGCCTCATGTACACTGACAACCCACTTCTGTTACAATACTCAAACTCAACATGCAAGAGGTGCATCTACATAAAAACATGGAATCTATGCTCCCTCACTCACCATTCAGTATACCTGACCCCAAGAAGGTTGTCAGCACTCATATACCACCATCTGCATCCACCATGCAACCAACACATAACCCCACATATGCAGAGGTCCACTCTAGAAACCTATCCAAAGCACAGAGACCTCCCAAAAACAAGCATGCCTTACATAGCACACATGCAGATAAACACAGTACAAGTAAAAACACACATGCCAGTGTCTCACCAGGTAAGCCATTAAGTAGAAACACAATAACAAATGTACTAGTCATAGGTGACTCTATCTTGAGACACACAGATGTCCCACCTGCCAGGCTGGACAAAGAGAAGGTCACTGTAAGCTGCTTGTCTGGTGCAAGGATCTGGAACATCATGCACACTCAAGTCCCTCAGCAGAAAATACTATTATGATTCTGTCATAGTATATGTTGGTGTGAATGACTTGAGACATACTTCCCTGGACTACATGAAGGGAGACATGACTGAGCTCTTGGATTATGTGTCCCAGGCAGGTATGTCCCTAGTCTTAAGCAGCATACTGCCCTCACCCAGGATGCTGCCACAATACAAGCAAAAGATGATTGACTTCAATAATTGGCTTAACTTCTGGTGTCATTCTAAGGGGATCCATTTCCTTCCAGCCTAGGATGACATGGTTGATAGACCTCAAAGGTTTGTCAGAGAAGATCTCCACCTGTCTCCCCTATGATTTCAGCTACTAGCAAAGGCTCTTGCCTCCTCCTAGTGCCTTCTTTTTTAGTCAGTGTCATAAGTACAAAACGT
Organism: Protopterus annectens; assembly: GCF_019279795.1. Lineage (NCBI taxonomy): Eukaryota > Metazoa > Chordata > Ceratodontiformes > Protopteridae > Protopterus > Protopterus annectens. The sequence continues at coordinate 1,731,596,450 of NC_056735.1, read as the reverse complement.
TTAATGTAAAATCTTCCTCAGAAACTAACATCAGTGTCATGCTGCTAAATGTTAGAAGTCTTAACCTAAGACTACACTCGGAAGCTGCCCTCACCTTGGAGGGTGCTTGACATCTGTGTAGTCACAGAAACATGGTTCAAGCCTGTGGGGAACACCCCGACCATACAGAGTTATAACACCTTCCACTCGCTCAGACCATCAGACAAGAGTGGAAAATCCATAGGAGGAGGAGTATCTGTTTTTATTAAAAAAAATACTACTCCAGATTTGTATGTCTAAATGAGCCCCTCAAACTCCTCCATGTACAACTCTCCATTGTGAAAAGTACTCTTTAGATTATCAGATTATCACCAATTATAGGACCCCCCTCCATGAACCAAGACACCCACAATGCCTACCTGAACCTCCTAGAGTCCTTCAGTACCACGAAACACCCAGATTTTGGGAGATTTCAACTACCTATCAATAGATTGGTCTAAATATACCCATACCAATGCGTTCATCCAGAGATTCTTGAACTTTGTAAACTCCAATGCCCTGGACCAGCTAGTAGACACCCCTACTAGAGGTTCTAACATCCAGGATCTGGTACTCATGAACATGAGTGATCTTTGCACCAGCCCAAGTCTACAGTCATCTCTAATGACATCTGACCACAACTCACTCACACTAGAAGTAACTGTAGTGTTTGACCCCCCCAGTGAGAACTAAACTAAAACATTTCCCCAAAGCTAATTATAATCTATTACAAGATGATATTACTAGCTTCATAGCTCATACCCCTACTGATGGCAAGGATACCTACACCAACGTTTACTCCAATGCCTTATAAAAACACCTCCACAGCTGCATCGACTCAGCTGTACCCAACAGGGTAAAAGTAAGTTCCTCACATCAAAACAAGCCTGTTTGGTGGACATCTGCCATAAACAGACTGTATAACAGGAGAAAGAAACTGTTGTCCAAATGCAGAAGAAGTCAGTTCCCAAACTCTAAGGACTCTCTTATTTGACTAAATAAGCAAAATTGACACCTAGTGAAAAAATCCAAAGCTGCCTATGAGTGTAAATTGGCCACAGTAGCCAAGGGTTACCACAAAGCTTTCTTCAGCTATGTATGCAACCTCAAAGGAAAATCCCAGGTTTTCAATGAACTTGTTGTAAATGGCACAACATATACTGAACCTGGTGATATTGCTAATCTGCTGGCAGATAGGTTCAGTGAAAACTTCTCCCCTTGTCACCACCCAATATACCACAAGACATTGCTCCCACATGTCCTTCCCAAGAAATTTCTAAGGAACAGTTCCTTAATGCCCTTTCCAAGGCAAGAAACACTGTCTTTGTGGAACCAGACAACATCCCTGGCTGCATCCTAAATTGCTTAAAGCAGGAGCTAACGGCATCCCTGAGTACCCCCTTTAAGCACAGTCTAAGCACTGAATATGTTCTAGCAGATTGGAAAACAGTCACTGTCATACCCCTCAACAAAGGGGTCTCCTCTGGTGACCCCAGGAATTACAGACCAATAAGTCTGGCCAGTCTCATATACAAGGCCATGGAGAGAATCATCATGGACCTCATCAACAAGGACATAGGCAACCACCAAACACTAGACCCATCCTAGTTCAGTTTCGTCAAAGGGATGTCATGCCTACTGAACTTGGTGGACTTCTTCGAGACAATCACCAAAGCCCTGGATGAAGGCAACACTGTGCATACTGCCTATTTAGACCTGGCAAAGGCCTTTGACACCATTCCCCACTCAGGCATCATTGATAAATGTACCCAACTGAACATAAACCAGTATATAATTAGGTGGGTTGCTAACTGGCTCACAAAGAAAACACACACAGTTAAAATAGGGGACTCTTTATCCTCCTCCAGACCAGTAACCAGTGGAGTACCACAAGGCTTGGTGCTGGGGCCCCTATTGTTTACAATTTACTTTTCAGAAGTGCAGGACAAAACAAAAGTCATGTGGCTAACAAAGTTTGCAGATGACTGCAATATGGGAACGATCACTGAATCCCCTAGTGACATTGTCACCCTTGGTGTCAAAGCCAAGGGCCTAAGCTAAATGCTAAAAAATATACCATCATCCCCTTTGGCAAGGGAGACATCCCTGCAAAGTACCACATTAACGACAACATCTTAAGTACCCAATCTGTAGTAAGAGATCTGGGCACACAGGTTGACAGCAACCTCTCCTTCGACCATCAAGTTTTGTTACTGGTAAGGAAAGTCTTTTACATTGCCCACCTCGTAAATAAGGGCATCACCTCCAGAAAGAAGGAGGCTATAACCCCTCTGTACTCCTCCCTTGTTAGACCAATTATAAAATACAATGCACACTTTGGTATGTACCTCAACAGGCACCTCCAACAATTGGAGAGACCTCAGAGGTACCTTACAAAGAAGGTTCAAGGTGTCCAACACCAGTCCTATACCGACACACTTTAGTAAAATCCCTGTCACTTTACTCTGTGTTCTATAGACTACTCAGGGGTGACCTCTGCCTAGCCTATAAGACAACCGCAGGCCCTGCTCTGATGGAAATGCTGCACATTAGGAAGTCAAATGGTACTCACTGCACTTGTTCTGGTGACCTCAGTATGAGAAGCAACGTTAACAGAACCTGCTGGATTTGGATGGGGAATTGCAAATTCATCTCTGGGATTTTACCAGTGTCCCTTCTGGATAGGGGCACCAGGTGTTGAGTCAGCTCTACTAAAAGATGAAAATACTTGGCTAGGCTTATAAGGACCTAAGAGCCATTAGCCTTATAACCTCCTATGATCCTATGATCCTATGTAGTCCCAAAAACCTCCCAAAGAAGTGAGCCCAGAGACAAGTTTCAATTTTGTTAACTAAAAAGTCAAAATCCTTTTGCAAAGAGGACAGCCATGAAATGAAAATCTCAAGCACCCCTGCAATGGATCTTCCCAGTAAGACTTTATCCACTTTGGAAAAACCTCCTGCAGCACACATTTTTATTTCTGTGAAAAAAATCTGAAAAGCATGGACTAAAGAAATAAATGCCCTGAAAGATGAAAAAGTGGGAACAGCACAATGATATTGGTCTAGGCCAAATTTGTTAACCCACATACAAGAGTAGACACATTTTCTGACAGACTCTTCATCTCTCAATTGTTTACCTCTTGTGGATTTAAACCCTGTGCATAGCAACTGCTCATACATCTACTGTTATATTTCTAACTTAATACATCTACTCATAGTTTTATAAGCAACATTACCAAAAATCCAAAACTTGTTTTTGATGAGATCCAATCTTCATTGCATATTCATTTCTTATTAAGTTGAATGTTATCTCTCCACACTTCTTCTCATTCTTCCTTTCTTTTACCAATAATACAGTATTCCACTCGGGATAGCATTAATGCACTTTTATTTAGACTCACAAAGCATAGGCCTTAGTTACTGCTTTCCTGTTCAAGTTGCCATGGTAATTTGTATGTCTGTAAATACGAGAGCATTTACACCCCTGCTAAGTAACACTAGAGTATTTACACCCCTGCTAAGTACCATTTAAAAATGGTTACCTAAAGAGAAAGCCAGTATTATGACACTGCAGGAGGTTAAGATACACAGAGAGTATACTAGGTGTTTGTCCAAAGCTTGAGACAGTATTGTTTAAAGACATCTGTCTTAATCCTTTAAATAAGGTGTGCGTGTGTGTGTGTGCATAATAGAAGTATATGAACTCTCCTGGATCATCTGCACAATGTAGATAGGATGGGACTCCTATCTTAGTTTTCTGTAGTTAGTCATCCCATAAGCATAACTCTCATTTATGGCCGTATTGCAAATGTAATCATTTTTCACTAATATTTTATATGCATATGGGTGGTGAATTTAATGTCCACTGCAATTTTATGATGAACTGTGTAGACAGAGAGGGGGGGCACATAGCAGGGCCCAATTATAGTTGCAGTTACTGTGTTTAGGCTCAAAGGACCATTTTTAAATGCATGCTCCAAAATCACAACTCTGGTACATATCCAAACATCTAAGGAATTTTTAAATGAGACCACCAAATCAATTTGACTAATTCTTAATGGAAATTTATATTACATAATTTTGCAATAGACTGAGAAATAAATTTGAATCTAGCAGCAGTTCTACATCTGTTTATATGTAACATCCCTGCATACAAATGCCATACGAATGGCATATAAATGCCATACTCAGTCGAAGCAATTCTATATTTAACAATCTTAACTCATCAGACAGTGATCTATAAAGCAAGACATAGTTTACTCTGTGACCATCATTAACTAACAGGAAATAACTCAAACATTTCAAGATGCCCCATATAAGAAATATCTTTACAACCAATAAGTCTGCTCATAAATTTAATTTGAACACTTTCCCCAACTAAAAGATCACCTTCATTAAATGCATAAAACAAGGAGTTATACATATCCATCTGATCTAAACTGTAGGTTTATATCTCTTGGAGGCAAATCAGCCAGCAGGACTCATTTCCTGATTTCCAGTTCTTTCTTCAGCTGTGTCAATTACTCAGTAGTGATATCCTTCTCTTTATCAGATCAAGATAGAATAACTCTACCTTTCAGTTTGGTCCAGTCTACAAGGATCCACCCATCCTGGCATACAAAGAGACTAATGCATTTATTCATTCTGGATTGAAAGATTATATTTTAAAAACTTGATAGATAGTATACCATCTTTAACATGGTGGTGCTTATTTAAATTAGAACAGAAAGACATCTGTGGTGTAGCCAAATTGCTCAAATCTGCACGGATTGACAGAATTTGAAGGACAGGTGTATCTACAACTAGCACAGTGCAAGAGATCCATATTTAATTTGCACAGAGTCTTAAAAGCTAAACTGAATTTTCTTTCACACAGAAAGTCTCGACTAGGTCTTGAAAATGCATCTATTCAAACATGAGTGCTAGGATGCAAACCCAGAACATTTTGGCACATGCATTTAAAAAAAAACAAATCCAAGAACACTACCGACTTAATTAATGATGGTAACATTAGCCTAGCAACCCCCTCACTCAAGAGAGTTCAGTAATGGCTTTGTCATGTTTTGCTCCTAATCATATTCCCATCCATCTTAACTCTTTGAAAGGCAAGTATAAGTGCTGCAAACGTTTGTTAGCCAACTAATCCTTCCCAAGCTTTCTCCAGTAGATTCTGGATATCACCTAGCCCTTATACCTTTGGGTAAAATACACTTACCATTAAAATCATCTCCTACTGATATGTGCATTATGCATGGGAATTGCACACTACTTGTGAATATCTATAAATAATGACAAATAAACTTTGTTCATGGAAAAAATAATTTCTTAAAGACAACCCCCCCCCCCGAGACCATGCAGTTTAAGTGTTGTTATACACAGATTTCACTAAACTGAAGCCACCTCTTAATTGCTCACACTGTTACACACTATGTTCTCTTAAGGTGACTTTCCAAATTTGGAAAATTACCTAGAATAATTGTCTTACAATGTACAAAACCTACAATGGTCACAAAGTCCCATCCCATATGCCTCATAAATGCTTTAATAAGGCCACAATCTGCTCTTGGTAAGGACTGAAGCTTACTTGCCAGGAAGCACTTTACATTTGATGGTCGTTTGGTTCTCACAGTATATCTCATTTAGCACTAAAGGATTGTATGCTATATGCTGCATACATAGAATAGTTCTGTGAGAAAAAAACTTACTATAACAGCAAATGTTCAAACAGATCACTGCTAAAGTAGCCTTAAACTATATGGGACATCTTACCAAATAATGGACACACCAGCAAGCTTCCAATGTTTTGGGGTATTTTCGATGTACACCCAGGATGAGCCTGAAATTGGTCAATATTGTTCAGCGCACTACCCTGGTAAACAAATATAAATAAATACATGCAGCCCTGCTTGAGGGAAGTAGGAACAAACTCAGTGGCTAGGGTTCTAAAACATCAGAGCTTTATCACCTCAGAAGAAGGAGGCTACAGTCATCACAAATGGGATGCATACATAGTACTAAATGTTCCAACACCCAAGGATAAATAGGGGCATGGACGAAGGGGTCAGCAACTATAGTAATGATCTATTTGAACATCTACTGTTTTGGTAAGTTTTACTTACACATCGGTACTATGTTCATCATAGATCATTATTACATTAGTCTTAAACTATATAGGAAATTTAACAAAATTTAGAAAGCAACTGAAGAGGTAGATGCGTTAGTATGGAGGAGACCCTAAAAAACAGCCCTATCAAGCCTACACTGGACTGATATTAAAAATCTAATTTGTAGTGACTGGTAAGGATATGCACAGCAAACCTAGTTATTGCCTCCAGAAAAATTCCTCTCCTTTGCAATAAGCCAAAAAGTAGCCAGAGTCATAGATTAGGCCCTGCTTTTGCTTGGCATGAATTGTTATGATGAGCAAGGCAATAGCATAGGACAAGCCTTAGAAATTGTCAGATTAAACACTGCTTGTCCCTTTTTCTTATCTCTTTAGCAGCCATACTGCTGATCAGCCTTCCTGAAGGTTTTAGAACTTGCAATGTGCTATCCTGAACTGATTAAAGATATCCAGTGCATATATAAGTTCTTCTCCCTTGCTCTAAAGTTCACAAAGAAAACCCAGGGAGATGAATATCATGGTAAATCAAAGTCGGAATAGGTCTTAAGCATACATTAAGGATCTGATCTCAGAGTAACCCTATCCCTGAGATAAATGAGATAGGAATGACTAATCTGACAATGAAAAAATGCTGTTTTCCAACAGGTACTTCAAAACAGCTTGATATACTGGTTCCAAGGAAACAGTTGTAATTTTTTCAAAGACAAAATAAGATCCACAGAAGAAGCCACCAGTGTTCTAGACAGGTGGATATGTAAAATTTATTTTCAAAATTGCTTCATTTGAAGTAGGGTAGAAAAGGGGAGGGAATCTCAAGGCAGACAAACAGATATGGCTGAGATGTTGATGACCTGTCCCTAAGAGTAGACCCATTAGTCAGAGATTTGGGGATGTATGTGGATAATAACTTGGCTTTTGACCAACATATATTTAAGGTAATAATGAAATCATTCTGTGCTGTTCAACTCATAAGCAAGGGCATGGATCCAGGTCCACAGAGATCATTGTTCCTCTGTATCTGGCCCTCATCAAACCCATCATTTAGTACAACTCCCCCTTCGGCATGTACATGACCAACCACATGCGGCAACTGAGATATTCACAGAGGTTCTTCATAAAAAGAATACAAGATGTAAACAACATGTCCTGTGTAGACTGCCTCAAAGTCCTAACTCTGTACTCAGTTTCCTACAGAACATTAAGAGGAGATCTGTGCCTGGCATGCAAGACGTCTTTGGATCCTGCACTAATGGACCTTTTTGCACAGCCACAAAACCAATAGCATCATAAATACTCAATCTAGGCACTTGAACTTCATTTACAACATAAACAGACATGCTGTAGGGACAGGCATGTGTCTCAGAGAATTTCCCTCATCTGGAGCAGACATCCCAAACATGTGAATCACAGTTCTTCCTTAACCTTATTCACATATGACTTGGCTTAGTGAATGGGAAATCAGATATTCACCCAAGGTCTAGTACCTATGTCTCTAATGGACAAAGGCAGTCTGCATATCATACCCTGGCTTACATATACCCCTTAAAATAACCTTTAGGGCTCAAAAAAACCTTGTGGGATACATTTGGGATGCACGGATAGGCTTATCAAGACCTTAGCTGTCATTAGCCTAGTTTACATCTCTGAACCTATGTGAATCTAGACAGGTGAATAAGAAAGGCCAAAGAATAATAACTCACAGAAATACTCTAAAACCAGAGACATCTGAGCATAAATGGGGCCTGGTTCCTAGGAATAGCACCTACTCTCCACATACCTATGATTTTCTATTTGCAGGTTACTTTGTCTCCTTTACCACCGGCTACATGCCCTCAAACAAAAGGTGCCTCAAAGATCTCATGACTGTATCACTCAGTCAATTGAAGAAACTGAGGGATGGGATGTATCCTTTCAGGAAGCTTGCAGTAATTGCCCTTTGCCATATTCAAAATAAGGGAGAATCATTGTAGCTTGGGTCAAAAGGGAGTCACCATAATTATCTTTGGACCTTGTGAATTCTTAGAAGAACCCTGGTTATCATAGGAAAGGATAGAAAATCATACAGGAAGATTCCCATCCTTGAGGATAAGAGAACATCATATTTCCAGGACTGCTTGAAACGTTCTTGGCAGATAGTAGCATCCCAGTTGTCCTGAGGAAGGAAAATATCATATGTAATGATTCCAAAAGACATTCCTGGAAAACTATTCTAATAGGAAAAATAAATCAATAAGTGTCTCAGTTCATGTGAAATCTCAAGCTGAGAAATGAAGCTTTTCTCCAAGAAAGAAATTCTTAACAACTTGTGAAATAATCTGCCAAATAAGACTGTCTTCTAAACTGTCCTGTCCTCTATAAAAACATATTTCTGGCAGTTGGTGCAGCGGATTAAGTCTGTGAGCTGTATTCCTGTGATACAGTGTTTTATTCTCTTAGCCCTTATTTGCCTACTATGTGACCTTGAGCAAGTTGCTTTGTCAGATATTGCTCCCATGTCACACTTGAAAAGGATCTGTTTTCAGTGGGCCTACCTGGTTAAGCAGTGTTTGTTACAATAATTTGTCGGAGCCATGCCCTTTTCTTAGACACTTAAAGGTGCTGACCCAAGAAAGGGCAAGCCAATAACCTGAAAATGTAAGCCAGACACACAAAGAGATCAAAACTGTATGATAACTTTGGAGTGAGATGTTTTAGAAGCTAGGGCAGTATCCAGGTTCCTTCTTCCTTGGGTACCTGAAAGAGAAATGTTAATCCATTGCCAGCTGTAGCCCTTTGACAGATTTTCAAATCCTAAGTGTCTGAAATCATTCGGAGGCACAGATTCAGAAAAGTTTTACAGGACTGACAGGGTGATGAGGGGAAGACCCATGATGGTGCATATACACAGACTGTTTATTAGATAAGCCCAGCTTTAACAATGGCTCTCCTATAGGTTCATAGGTAGGTACTAGGCTATCTGCCCGAGGACATTTATTAGCCTAGTCAGAGTGTGTCAGCTTTCGCCGCCTCATTGATTAATTAACTGAGCCTCTGTCAAGCAGAGCCAATGAAGTGATCCCAGGGGTGTATTTTCTGTTACTCATCCACTCGTCAAGGCTTCTCTTGAAGAGTGTTAGTGAGGGGCTCTGCCTAATGTAGTTAGGAATTTTGTTCCAATGCATGAGGAGTCTCTGTGACAGGAATCTATCCCTCCAGCATGTTCTATTTATTGTTGTGGCGAGGTTTAGCTCACTAGAGTGCATGGTTCGCAGTGACTTGGATTTCTTTAGGTGGAGCATGTCCATCAATTCTGAGTTGGACATGGCTTTGTAAGTCAGGCAGAGATCACCTCTGAGTAAGTGATATGCCACTGAGTATAGCCGGAGTTTTTTCAGTCGGGCTGCATAGGATATATGTTTGAGGCCAGTAATACTCTTGGTGAGGTACTTTTGCAGTCTTTCCAGCTGTTGGAAGTGTCTTGTGAGGTACATCCCAAATGAGGCATTGTACTCTATGATGGGTCTGATGAGTGGTGAGTAGAGGGGCACTATAACCTCTTTATTTCTAGATGCAAACCCCTTAGTAATTAGATGGGCCACATAGAAGGATTTCCTAACTGCTTTGGCAATATGATTGTCAAAGGAGAGATTACTATCTACCTGGGTCCCCAGATCTCTTATTACCTCTTCTGTATTAAGGGGGCTGCCACCTATGTGGTAATTTGTGGGTGTTTTGTTTTTCCCAAATGGGATGACTATGCATTTTTTGGCATTTAGCTTGAGGCCATGACTTTGACACCAGGTGTCTGTCTCAGTAAGGCCTTTTTGAAGGATGTCCATATCAACCGGAGAGTCAATTATGGCTCCCAGTTTGCAGTCATCGGTGAACTTGGTTAGCCATAATCCTCCTGTGTTTGCCTGTACTTCTGAGAAATATATGCTGAACAGTAGGGGTCCCAGAACCGAGCCTTGTGGGACACCACTTGTGACTGGTTTAGAGTCGGACCTGGAGCCTGCTATTCTTACTGTGAGAGTTCTGTCTGTAAGCCAACAGGCTGGTGAGTTTCTCTATAATACCCGAGTGAGGAATGGTATTGAATGCCTTGGCAAGATCAAGGTGGGCTGTGTGAACCACCTTTCCCCTCGTCTATGGGCTTGGTGACTGTCTCGAAGAAGTCAACCAGGTTTAGTAGGCATGACCTGCCCTTAACAAAACCAAACTGGGTTGGGTCAAGTGTTTGGAGGTTCCCAATGTCTTTGTTAATGAGTTCCATGATGATGCGCTCCATAACCTTGCAGACCAGGCTAGTCAGGCTTATGGGGTGATAGTTACCAGGGTCAGTTGTGGCCCCTCCTTTGTGAAGCGGAATAACCATTGCTGTGCACCATTCTATGGGCACATAGCCTATGGAGAGGCTGAGGGTGAACAGCGTGTTTAGGTGGGGGGGTCAGTTCGTTCAGTAGTTCATGCAAGATGCAGCCTGGGACACCATCTGGCCCCATTGATGCTGTTTTTGGCTTTTGAAAGGGCTGTTTTCACCTGTGCTTCTGTGATTTCCGGGACACTACACTTTTCCGGTATTGTTGTGGGCCCTTTTGGGGGCGAGAGTGGGGTGATGTTTGCACTGAATCTATCTGCCAGGATGTTGGCAATATCAGTGGGTTCAGTATATTTTCTGTTATTTTGCACTAGCTCAGAGCATATCTGCGAGTTGCCACTTAGATTCTTGACATAGCTAAAGAAGGCTTTGTGGTTATCTTTCGAATCCTTGGCTATTTTTCTTTCAAAGTTAGCCTTGGATGATTTTATGAGGGACCTTAGTTTCTTACTGATACTGATCAGGGATGTCTTCCCTTCTTGGGATTTGCTTTTTTTCTGAATTAGTTTCCTCCTTCTGTTGTATAACCTGTTTATGGCAGGGGTCCACTAAACTGGTTTCCTTCTCTTGGGGAGTGAGTCTTGGTTTTGCTAGGGATGGCACGATCCATGCATCCTTGTAGGTGCTCATATCACTATCACTTGCA
>NC_056735.1:1731512803-1731580303 GCF_019279795.1 Protopterus annectens | reverse complement strand
GTCAATATTACTTAGTACTACCTAATGGTCTATAAAGGTTACTGGTCACCTGCCCAGCACACTATATTTGAGCTGCAATAGAGAAATATGGTGTGCTGGATGTGAAGTACTAGCCTAGACAACAGTCATGAATTCCAGGCATTTACCACAAGAAATATGTGAATACAGAAGACAAAATATTACAGGTTTCTTAAAATGGACCTCTCTACATCAGCAAATATATTCATGACTAATTTTAACCCAATGGTCTTCAAACTTAATAGAGTGGAAACAACATGATTATCACAGGTTTGTTACACATCCAAGCTATGCACTGCACCTTGGTGGAAGGATACCCACAACTAGTTCATATTTATATGTTGATTTTTTTTTTAGGAGTTGTGCTTCACATTTGAAAACCTTAGCAGATGTCCAAGTTCACTTAAGCATTCACTGAATACCTGGATGTAGGGATCACATTTTTCTATTCTCTGGTCTATATTAAGTTGATGCACGTTTATTGTAGCTCCTAATACACGTATTTGTTCACCACCTAGTCACCCAAAGAACTTTATAGTCTTTTACAATGACTGCATCTTGTCTTTCTGATGTTTAGAATTAGTGTTTTAATTAAATTATAGCATCTAACTGAATAGATTATGGAGTATGGCTTAGGGATTCATTCTGGCATTTCACTTGTTGCTTTTCAGAATCTGTGCACTGTTCTGTTACTCAGTTATCTAATTCCATGTTATATTACTGATCTACAACTATAGTTACTCTTCTGTCCTTCACATTTCCATGGATTTGACAATTGCTGAATAGCTTATGCATACCTCCCTACTAAAGATTTAATAGCTTACTCTTGATTAGAACTTTAACAACTATGACAAGTATACAATTAGCAAAGCATTAAAACAATATATATTAACATATTGCAATACTGATAACAGCAAAACTGACAATATTTCCAACAGGTTGTCTAGCAGAAAAGAAAGAAACAGTATAGAGATCCCGGCCTATTGGTGTAGAGGGTTAAAGCTCTAATTATGTTACAGGCAATTTGATTTTGAAGTGCAGCTCAGCCACCTATAGGAGCTGATGGGTGAGGATGGAAGTGAATAGGCATTGACTGGTTACCCATCGGCAGGGATCACACATGGATGACACCTCACAGGACAATGTCTACTCCATCAAAACTGAATTTATTGAGCCTGCACTGCAGTGTTCAAGGTAGTGAGCTGAGGAGAATTCAGCATGAAGAGGCAAACTTCTACTCAGAAAGCAGCTATAGCATCACTTGAAAAAGCCACTGCAAGGGAAGTGGGGTGCTGTACTGGGGCATGGAGTAGTCTGCCCTGCAGGAATAGCAAGCTTACCTACTTCCTCCTGTCTAATTTTCACCATTCCAGCAGGAGCAAATAGGCTCTAGTGCTCTTGCTTCATCGAGGAGTTCCTGGTACCTGCAACAGCAGAATGAGTGGCCAATTAGGTGTGATTGGCAGAGCCATTAGGGGTCAATCCTGCAAGGAAGGGGGATTAAAAAAGTATACAGATGTAATAACACCACACATGTATTTAAAGATATGAAATGGACCTCCACATCATACCAAAGAGGGATGTTGTATATTTTCCTAACAAACAACAATAAGAGTCATTTTATGGCATCTATCTCACAAATCTAAGCATCTAAATACCCTTCTTCCTTCAGATGTAAAAGCCAGGGGAGTGATTTGGCCATATGCCTGATCCTAGATTTTTCTGTTAAAAAACCCTCTATCCAAATTGTAAACTATTCATCATACATCATACATCTCATCTCTTTTTGTGGGGTAAACTGACTCTATTTCTCTGTTATAGCTTTCTGGCCACAATCATCAATAAAATGAGTACATTCTTGTCATTACCAGACAAGCCCTCAAGTACAGCTGACCTTAAAAATCAGTTTAGTGCCCATATATTAATGTCCTCTCTATATTCTTGAGACCATGGCCAACAAATATTACTTGAAGTAAGACAATTTGAAGCCATCTCGAAAAATGTGTTGCCATGTTACTTGGGATTTTAAACTTAGACATCCCCAACAAACAAATGATACCCCCCAGAAGTATAAAAACACTTTTGTAAACATTTCCATGCAAAACAACTAAGGTAATAGGGTCTTATCATGTATTTGATGGCCAAGTATACTTCCGACAAAATCAGTTCAAGCATTCCAACATCCAATACATTTATCCAGATTTCCATAATTAAACTAGTGAGCATTAGTTTTGACACCAGTATCATTGTATCATATAAACAGTGTATATATATATATATATATATATATATATATATATATATATATATATATATATATATATATATATATATATAATCAATTAACTTGCTTATAGGCAGAATTTTATTACCTGCGCACCAGTTATGTTAACTAGTTCTTCAAAAAAGAAGACCAACCTTTTTACTTTAACCAGCAACATGTTCTAAAAAATATCTGATGTCCTTTAAACTGAGGGGCTGCATTTATACCCAAATACTTAATCTTATTTTAACACCATACGTCTGAGAAGTGAATAACCAGTCTTCATGGTGGTCTATAGTTCAAACATACAATCTGTGCCTTCCTCACATTAACATAGTACCCAGAAATATTTCCAAATTCATCTGTTAATTACACAGAAATGCTCACATATTCTTCTGTTAATTCAAATAAATTGTCTAGAGCATACCTAGGGTCAGTAAGGAATAATAGTAAATTGGCTACAAATGCTAGATTAATCTCCCAAATGATATCTGTGCATAGACTGGGTCAGAGGTTCTACATAAACAGAAAACAGTAGCAGGGAAAGCAGGGACCCTTACCTGGTACCCCTGTGTGGATTAAAAGATTCTAACAGCGACCCTTATTTTTCACCTTAGCATTAGAACTATGGTAAATATTTGCTAACAGTTGTATTAAAGATTAAGGAAACCCAGCTTCCTTCAATGTCTGAAAGACAAAAATTTACCCAAATCACTCAAAACCCTTTTCAGTGTCGAATGAAATTATAGCTAGGGGTTTGCCCAGTTACAGCATGCTCTCATAACAACATTTTATAAGTGATAGCTGCCATTTCTATCCCCATATAACCACAGTTAAATGGATGGATTAAACTAGGCATCACCAACTTAAATCCTACTACCAATGTTCCCATAAAACATTTGCATTCAAAGTTTAGAACTGAAATAAGCCTGTACAATACAAGTTGGAGAAGATCTTTCCCTTCTTAAAAATATTGTATTCACTGCTCCTTTCTAACTACTTGGAATTTTACTAGTCCTTAAACACATTGAACAGAGTCTAGAACATATCAAGAGTCATTTATTATTCCTTAGGCAAACCATTGGGCCACAGTTAACTTATCCATTGCTTGGTTCTTGAATATTTCTACCTCCTCCCTCCAACAGGGGGCCATCATTCATCCATGCAAGTTCTTAAGGAGCTACATTCAGCTTTAGCTCTTGGGATCTCAGTAGTTCACTCTTCTGCTCAACGGTGAAGGAGAACTATATAAATCCCTACAGAAATCCCCAAAAAATCTTTAAGACCTATGGAGCTCCCACGTCCACCCGATCAGCAATTACATTCCTTAACCTTATGACCTGGCTCTATTCTTTCAAAATATTTTAACTTATTTTAACACTCAGTTCCCTAAATTCCTCTTTCCTGTTTGTCATACTATGAATTTCAGTCAGTGCTCTGCTACTAGCTGTGAGTGCCCTTCTTCTATGACCAATGGATCCTCCTAAAGACTGTTCAATCAATCCATTGATAAAAGCATTCATTCTCCCTTGTTTTTCCAAATCTATTTTAACTGTTACACCAATGCAGCTGTAGTATCTTTGCATGTATCCCAACTCTCCACTTTTTCCCTTGCATAGGCCTCCACAATTGATTCTCACAAAAACCATTACTTATGCAGACACACCTTAAACCCCTGCAGCTTAGTGCAAGACGGGACAAATATTCATAACCTACCTAATGGTGCTTGCTTGTCTATCAACTACAATGTCTGAGGAGCGTGGTCTGAGATAAATGTAGGCTATGTATGCACCTCTGAGACCAAATGCAAATCTTTCATCTCTGTAACTGTTTTATCAGTCATGGAAAATTTTCTATGAAACACCCCCACATACTCACACCCTTAGCATTTCCACATCCTCTAGGTCTACAGAATTACAGTAATTCAACAAAATCTTAGTTACTCCAGTTACCCTCTTATTGGGAAAATGGTCATGAGCCTCATAGTCCTTATATATTATGTTCCCATCAACAAAAATTAACACTATGCCCTCTTGAAATGCTAGAATATTACCCACAATACTAATCTATTTAAAAACTGTAGTCCCAATAAATATATATATATATATATATATATATATATATATATATATATATATATACAAGGAGACACCAAATTACTGAGGTAATTACCCCCATACATTTTAAACTTCATGAACCTACCTTGATTAATCAATTTACAATTGTTTGTCTCATTTTTACTTGTTATAGCTGTCCTGTTCATCCAGTTATTCACAGAATTATTTGGATAACCGTTTGAAATGTTGGAACCTCCTATAGCGATTCCCATTATGAAGATACTGTATGATCGAAAAAAGAGACTTACATATATTGAGTCTGGGAAAGCCATTTCTCAGAATATTCCCTAAGGACTTGCCCCCTGCAAAAAGAAATTTAAAGGAGAAGAATGTTGTGCGAGATTTGTCTTCTGCTGTTTTGATTTTTTTTTTCTACAATATGTTGGCACTTGGCATTTCAAGTGCCAGCATTTCAAAGGGAGGCCTTATTTGTCTTCCAAGACTGTGGGCAAAATACTTATAAAACACAAACCCAAAATGCACAAATCCATCACGTCCAAGGCAGTTGCCTGGAAAGGCTAAAGCAAATATTTCCCATCTATTTAAATTACTTTGTCCACTGCAGTTGTTGAAATAAAAATAAAATGATAACCCTTTAATGTCTTCCATAAATATAATGAAAGATAAGACCTGATAATCCCCAACAACTACTGTTTTGCTCTTCTAAGTTTAAACTGTGGTAGCAAGAAAGCTAAACTAGATAGCACAAGGATAGCATAACAATATCAAAGTCAAAATGATTCTTGTCATATTATAGTCCATTTATGTGCTTTAAAGAAAGGTAGGTCATTATTAAATAATGGGAATATATGTAGCTAAATACCTGCATATGTCTCATAAAATTCAGTTTTCAACAGCAAAGCGCAATATCCATCATAAAGGCCATTTATTAAAAAATGGTGGCATCTTCTTTTATATAGAAAGGAGGGTTAGCAGATAGAAATCCATAAATAAGGGAAAGAGAAGAATACAGGAGAAAAATTATGTTTAAATCCAATAAAAACTGGAGTCAGGTAGTTCAGCTGACAATGTCCTGCTTTCCATCAGTTACTACATGGTCAGCCAACTGGTTCAGTAGCATTTAAATAAACATCTTCCAATTACCTTAGCATTGCTTTTGTTATTGCAGACAGCAGTCAAAATAAACAATCTTCTCAGTCAACACTTGGAACATGCAACATTCTGTGCTCATTAACTTGAGGGACTTACCAATTTCACAAAGTGAAGTTTAACACTCAGTGGCACCTTCTCCCTGGCAGCCATTCACCTCCAGAGCAATGTATAGTTCTCACTGGTTGTTTTCTGAACCCCCCCCCCAAAGGCACATTCAGTTCTTACAAAAGGTAAAATTTGTGTATAGATGGCTGATCCTTTTTCAAAACTCCATGTCTTCACTGCCTTTTTGCTTCTTCAGGATCAATAAATGTGCTCCAGAAGGAACAAAACTTTGAACAAAAAAAAGTGAGTTGTTTTAAATTTAAGTCTTAGTTCTTCCAACTGTCTCCTATCAAGAATATAAAGGGATTTTGTCTCTGTCTAGTGTTACCAGAATAATCCTGCTCACAGAAAAAACCCTAAGTTTAAACAATAGGAATTGCTAAAGTTTCCTAAGGAGAGGAACAGACTTATTTTAAGCAAATAAGTAAGGAATCTTACAATGATATGACAAGGCAGCATGGCTTTTTCCCCCACATTCTGCCTAGCTACTCAGTGTGGCTGCTCTATTCTGATTTTTCCTTTGGCCACACCAATGCATTTGGCCACTTGCCAGTTGTTGCATGATAAAGTGAGAACAGTCGATTCCTTCTTCACTCTAAGAGAATCCACATAATGGAAGGTCCTTATAATGAACCCCACCTTCAGTCTACAGAGTGTTTGACTCCAGCTCCTTGACCTTAACTTTGGAGTGATTATCAGAAACACAGTTTTTAACCTCCTTCTTATGCGTATTTAAAATAATAAGCTCAAATTCAAATTTAAGTCTTTCTGCCTGTACACAGAGGTATATAAATCCACCTTAGTCTTCAACCTAGATATCACAGAGTCTGCCTGAGTAAGGGCTGTGAGCTCCCCTTTCTCACTCCTGCATGAATCTACTTTCATATTGCAATCTGCTTCATTACTGCTGTTTGTATGTTGTAAAGGATATCTGAAGTTTACTTGGATTGTTATCATAATTATTTCTATGGTTGACAACTAAATATTTATTTTAAGATAGCATTTATTCCATTTTTGCTGTATTGATACTGTAGATTCATCTCTTGTCTGCTGGCAGATAGAATGATTACAAGACTTGCAATAGAAGGTTATTCCATGAGCACAGACTTATATGAAAAAAAAATGTTTCCCTTTCATGTCTAAACTATAACTACACTGTTACCAACTTGTACATTTCCCCTACTCAGTCTTTGCACTTGTGTATCTCCTCTTAAATATGCTGCCATTTTGGACTTATATCCTTTGAGTTATTTAAATGTATGTGTTTTATCACCCACCCATCTCCAGTCGTTCAGGCTGCACATATTGGCTGGTATTCACAGACATATGTGACACAGTTGTACATAGTTAATGTTTGGGAGTTTGCTGTATGGTGGTTAACAGGTTAGAAGCCATACATGACATGCCATATTTGAACGGACAGTAATTAGTGCTGCACTTTGTGTTAATTGTCTGTGAATCCTACCAATTCCGCTAATTCTGTCTCTGTTCATATTTCCTGTGATACCTAACTATAAACATGTTGCTATCCTTTTTGTGCACAAGACAGTCTGTCTAGAAGTTTATGTAAAAGTTCAGATAAGGGCTATACACCAGTGCAGTTACTTTCTAATTTTCACCATTAAATTACTGCTGCTGTAGGGGTATATCCTGTCAATGATATGACAGCTGGCCAGCATCCAAACCTTTAAGGCAACTGCCTCACACTCTAACCATGGATGGGCTTGGATAGAGCTGGAGAATATTAGGGATTTAAATATCAAACCTTTCAGAACTTTCTTAAAGGCTTCAAAGGATCGATGGTCAGCTAGTGCTTCTCTATTGCTGGACAAATGAGTACCCTTTGTTGGAAAATCTTCCACACATTTTTATTTTTTATCTAGATCAGTTCTATGTTTTGACAAAACTGTTTATTTTAGCTAGGTTATCCAATGCTCACAAGTCATTCTTGTCTGGAGAATAAGTTTTCTACATTAAGGTGTTTTATTGAAAACCTGATGAAAAAAATCAGTTTCCTAACCTAATTTTGATTTATATCAATAATTTGTTGTGAGAAGGGGCTAGGACAAGTGTTTGTGGTGGTTGTCACTCTGTTTTTTTTTTTTTTTTTTTTTTTAGTAAACAGTCAGTAGTAAACGTTTTTTCTGCTTTTCTGGTCACCTGCTCTTCCAGGATCCATTCAACACTTCTCATGCTTCTTTCTCAGCTGAAGCATAGATGGCTATTAGGGAGTCTGCCAGTGCAGGCTTTTTCTCTGCATCATATAATGGGTGACTCTGTTGTGGCCATGTCTGGTGCTTTTCTGGTCACCTGCTCTTCCAGGATCCATTCAACACTTCTCATGCTTCTTTCTCAGCTGAAGCATAGATGGCTATTAGGGAGTCTGCCAGTGCAGGCTTTTTCTCTGCATCATATAATGGGTGACTCTGTTGTGGCCATGTCTGGTTCTTCTCACCACCCATGTTTTTTCCTGGATCCCCCTGATGTTGTCCCTTTAGCCACTAAGGACCAGGAGTTAGACACCTCTTCTACAACTGTTTGGGTGTCCTCTGTGGGCATAGAAGGTACACTCTTGTCAGTATAATAGGAGGGAGCCGGTGTGCTTTACTGCATGGCCACATTAAGATAACTGATTCTCGGCCTGCTGTACCTGTTTTAAATCAGTCTATTTCTAGGGATTCTCCTAAAAAAAAAAAAAAAAAAAAAAAAGAAACAAACAAAAAGTTAAACATTTATCCTCCACATCTCTGTGAAATTGGGCAAAGAAGATTTTCTGGGCTTTGCTAACCACTCTTTATATTCTGATTCCTCACGGAGTGGCAAAAAATAAAGAACGTCCTCTACATATGACACTTATGACCAGTCAGAAGAATATGGACTAGCCTGAGAGGGCTTCAATCTGTTAATTCTTATCAGACATATCAGTCCAATTCTGAAGGGGGAAAGGATGGCATAATGGTTAAGGTCAAGGTCTTTACCTCACAGATAGAAGGTAGAAGGCTTGATTCTAACCTCTGGTTATTGGCCAGGCTTGTAATAGTCTGCATACTGATAGCCTAGTGTTTACCTATGACAAAAGTGAAGCTTCTGAACCCACCAAGAGTTTTAATAAAAAAAATAAAAAAAAAATCATTACAACTGGATTTTTCTCAGCTAGCAGTTGTTCCTCTTATTTTACCAGCATTAGAAGATATTTTCTTAGCCTGCAATATGCCTCACAGGTAACCTACAGCCTCTTAAAAGCCTGATGGATTATATAAGGGTCCTCAGATTTATAAATCTATTTTCTGTTCCCACAACAGACCCTGCAGTGATTTACCTGACAAATCTTTCTGCTCTCAGGTATATGGTGAATGCTAACTGCATTCCTTCTGATATGGATGGAAAAGCCTTTGATAGAATTGAGTTGCTTATTATCCTACATTGGCCTACACAATTCAAAATTTCCAGGCTCACATGTTATGTTTTTTCTGGACTCTTTTAAGAATATGAAGAAATTAACTGTTAACTTTCCTTCTTCAAATAATAAAACCTCTGAGAATTACCTAATTGTTTCTGTTACTCAGGTAACAAAACACCCTTTAACATGTTATTAAGGTTCTGCTGATGCTGTTTCTAGAGCAGCATCTACTGGTTCAGATATGAGTAGATTTGCATGGTTGCATTCACAAAATTTACTTGAAGATGCCAAAACCAAGGTTTTCAATTCTCTTTTTGTCAGTAAAGTTTTATTTGGGGTATCTGCAGCTGAGGTCCTGAATGAATTTGATGAAAGAGGGAAGATACTCCAGAGAGTTGCTTAGATTTTTCAACCCACCTTCGCTACTGACTTTCCTTCCAACTTAGGAGCTTTTCGCAAGAAACAAACCAAACAGTGCCACTAAGTTTCAAAAAAGCAAACTTTCAGTAACCAGTGGCAAAGAGGTTCTAAAAAGGTGACTGTCTCCCAGAACCAAGAAGAATCCAAAAAGTCAGAAAGACTATCTGACCCTTTCAGAATCCCCACTCTCCTACCCAAGGAATCTTTTATATGCATCTTTCCCCAATGTCTAGTATTTCATTATCTTCTATGACAACAAATAATCTGAGACAAATTTGTTCTAAGAATCTTCCATCGAGGATACAGATGGAGAGTAGGAGTCACTTCCTCATTTTCAAGGGATTCTTCCATACCCTACAAGCCAGACTTGCCTGCTTCCTGCAGTCATACAGCTTGTGATCCTGGGACTAATACAGTCAGTGATACTGAATCAATCAGTGAAGCGTTTTATTTAAGAATATTTCTGTTGGTAACAAAATACCATTGTTGTTGATGGGTCTTGGTGCAGAGAAAGCATTTGACAAAGTAAGTTGGGACTTTATGATTAGGGCAATTGAAGCATTTGCATTTCCTGAAAAAAATACAAGGTTGATTAGCAGTATATATGAGGGATCGGAGGTGAAAATTAAAGTGGGTGGGGGCCTCTCTGATAATTTCTGCTTGAGCAGAGGAACCAGGCAGGGGTGTCCTCTTCCCCTTTGTTATTTGCATTATCTTTAGAACCACTGGCAAAGAAAATAAGGGAATCAGAAATTCAAGGATATAATTGGTGTGGTAGTCAAGAAAAGCTGGCTCTATTTGCAGATGATATTATTTTATACCTGACAAAACCAGAAAGAGACATTACAGTGTTGTGGAACTTTCTGAGACAGTGTCAAATCTTTTTGGGATACAAAATTAATGAGATTAAAACAAAGGCAATACAGGTAAATTATGCACCCACATATGAATTGATTCAGAAGTATCCATATTTGTGGGAACATGATAAAATGAAGTATTTAAGAGTATGGATTAAAAATGATTCTGGTATGGCAGCTAAGGATGTGTGGGAAGAGATTAAACAAAAGATAACACAAAAACTGAGGAAATCGAAGCTTTGCTATATGGATATGGATAGTAAGATTCAAGCAGTTAAAATGTTTTTAGTCCCGTTAGTCTTATACACAGGCCAGGCATATCTTTATGAACCAGAGGAGAAGTTGTGGATGGCAATTAACAAAGAGGTGAAGGACTTTATCTGATTGGGGAAGATGGCAAGAGTCAAGTGGGATAAGCTGATTCTTCCAGTAGAACAGAGCGGATTGGGATTACTCAATTTAAAGGGGTATTTCAGAGCTACACATTTAAGGCTCCTATACATAGCACAAACAGAAAACTATAATTCAAAGTATAAAGGGATGATGATAAAACAGGGGGGGAAGCTCAAGAAACAAGGAAATAATGGGATTTTGGATACATGCCTTTGAGGAAAATAAAAACAATCATACAGAATATTATATATATAAAGTAACAGAAAGTATCCTAAGAACTAAGCCAACACGGGAACGGAGAAAGGAGATCCTGCCAGTAGGGATGACTGCAATTAGGGATATAGACAATAGGCAAGAGGGGACTGGCCTTTATTGTTGGAGATGCTGGGTGGACAGATTGCTGTGATGAGGGAGATGATTTTTCTGAGCTATGATACAGAATCAGAATTGCTTAGACATGGTAAGGCCTCTCTGTGTCTAATTATGGTGGCTGCCAAAAAAGTAATTACTAGAAAATCAAAATCTAAACCAACTGTACTAGAAGTAGTGAATATAGTAACGCAGATAAAACAACCAGAACTGAGACCCTTAGAAAAGCATAGGAGCATACTACATACGAAAAAATGGGAATTGTGGGAACAATACATACATGAGAAGAATGAGGTTTTCTTAAATGAGCTATCTAATGTTTGATTGAAAATAATTGGGTAGATTATAAGTGATGTATAATGTTTGGGGAGTGTGTCAGTATAGTTTGTGATGTAAAATGCTTGAACTAGGATTGTGTTAGTGTGGTTTGTTTTCATTTATATAAATGTATGATTGCATATGTTGCAAGTAATGGTTTAATAAAGATGTTTCTTGTTTAAAAAAGGACAGGAATTGAATAATTTTGCTTAGGTTAAATGATATATAGCAATATATGTGCAGCATAATGTTTGTAAATGTAAACTTGTTAATACAGTTTGATTACTTTTATATAAATGTAAATTTGCCTATGTCACAAGTGATAATTCAATAAAGGTGTTTAAAAATGAACATTTCTGTTGATAAAGAAGGAATCATCTTGGAGAACAGTATTAGACCTCTCCTTTCTCAACCAGTTTGTGAAAGATTCAAAGTCAAAAATGCTGTTTTCTCAGTTACTGTTACTCCTTATAGGTTCTCTCAGTTTTGTAGTAACATTAGACATAAAAGTGTCTAGCACTGGTAATATCTCACTGTGAATTGCAAGGCATACACATTTTTCTACATTTAGACAAGTGTCTTATCCTTGCAGTCCTTTTTTCAAAATGCCAGAAGTATCTTATTGGGAAAAAAACGTTCTCAGTCTGGAATTCCAAGAGAACATTCTCATTTCTTCTCACAGAATAGTTTTCCGGGGTTAACTTCCAGATGCATGCCTAGAAGGGGCTTTTCTCTCTCAGGACAAAGCAGACCTCTACATAGACTTATTCCTGAGTTTTTCCAGTCAGTTTACAACTTCACCCATGGAATTTCCACTACATAGAGCTATTCCTGAGTTTTTCCAATCAGTCTACAACTTCTGCCAGGAAATGTCTCAGATTTTGGGGTTCATGGCATTTATGATTTGCATGGTTCCTGTAGCCAGACTTCATATGAAGAAACTACAGTGATCCCATCACCAATACCCCCCACTTGACTTTTCAGATTCCAGTTCTGGGATTTGTAAAAAGGGTGTTACAGTGGTGGAGGAGCCAAATACCTCTAAATCCTGCTCCCCTTCCATCTTCGACTCGGTCTGTAACAGCTGTTCTCTTTATTCTTCTTTGCAATTACAGCTATTTTGGCATCTGCTATGTTGTCATCATTTCTTTGCCTGTCCCACAGAACACATCCTAATACCCATCTCAGATATTTTATCCCCATCAGCTCTAGCTTCCTCAACTGCACGGCTTTCACTGCCTAGGTTTCTGTACCATACAGCAGTACTGGTCTCAACACTGTTTTGTCTACCTTACCTTAAAGGCGGCTTTGGCATTTTTCTGCCACACACTACTCCTGGCACTCTGTGCAACTTGAATGCAGCTTCACTGATTCTAACTTTGACCTCCTCATTCAAATTTCCTTTCTCCACAACCACCCCTCCCAGATACATAAAAAAATGTTAACTTGTTCTAAGTTGCCTTATCTGTACTCATTTTCATCTCTTTTGCCTTCAGTTTTACATCCCATTCTCCTATCATTTTCTGAAGTCCTTGTTCAGAGTCTGCTTGTAATGCCACATCATCTACATACAGCAGCTTTGTTGATCTGTCTCCTCCAACATGTTTCCTAATGTCTGTCATCAGTATGAACAGCAGTGGGCTCGGAGATGAACCCTGATGCACACCCACTCCCACAGGGACCCCTCTAAGAGTCTGAACACTGTTTGTTCTTTTGCCATTAGGTACCAGTACATAGCCTGAAATAACTCTACCAATGTTTCTGGGACTTTGAACCATATCAATAATGCTCAAATCAGCCTTTTTGGGAAGATGTCCTTCTCCAAGTCTACACATGTCCAGTTGGATTATTTTCTCATCTCTAGCTTCTTCTCAATTGTCTGTCTCACTTGTGCTGCTTCCCAATCTGGATCCAACTTACTCATCTTCAATCTTACTTTCTATTACTGTGGATATTCATTTATTAATCATGCTATACAGCATTTTCGTACAGTAGGACTGGAAGTGGATACTTGCATGTAGTCCACAGTTGTGGATATCCCCTTTGTTCTTGTACATGGGAGCAATAATGCTTATTCTCCAATAATCTATAAAATGATTTTCTCTCCATGCCATTATGAGTACCTTCAGGAACCAATTCTCCCCTAATTCACCCAACATATTGATCATATCTGTATGTTTAACTAGGTGGTCACATGGACTAATGTCTCCACTTCCAACAGACAACTAAAGAAATTTTTCTCTAGGACTCCTTGGAAACAGGCCTGGAAAACAGATGCCTTTTCATCCTTCTGGACAGGAGTTTTCATGTATGCCTTTCCATCCTTTCCAGAAGTATCTAGGATCATTCAAAACATTCAGAAGACTCTCCAAAGATAATTATGGTGAACTCCTTCTGCCCTAGGCAGCACTGGTTCTCCCTTCTTTTGAAAATGGCCAAGGACAATTACCATAGGCTTGCTCACAGCCGAGATTTACTGATGCAAGGCAGGTGTTGTTTGTTTCACCCTAATTTGAAACACCTTCAGTTAACTGACTTGATGACAGAATTTTAATACCTCTTAGGCACCTGTTTTCCGAGGATGCATAGCAGGTAGTAAAGGAGACTAGGAAACCTACTACTAGGGAATCATATACAAGCATCTGGAAAAAATCTTCTAGTTGGTGTCATAGTAAGCAGCAGGACCCCTTTAAGGGCAGCATGCCTATGGTTCTTCATTATTTATGAGGGTTATCTTCTGGCCCTTTTTACTCATGTATCAAGATTCATCTTTTAGCAATATCTGCTTATTTGCCCATAAATCCCCTTTTTCCCATTTTTAAGTTAAGCAGTTTTTGAAAGGAGTTCTACACATTTGTCCAGTTTACAAACAGGTGGATCATGCTTGGTGTAGATCAGAGTGTATGATATACCTTTAAGAAGCATTCCAGTCAGTGGGCACATGCATATAAGTACTGAGCACGTGCAAGCAGGAGTGTCATTTTGAGTGAGCAGCCAGAGTGAGAACAAGCAAGTATATAGTAGTCAGTCAGTTAGTTTGTTTAACTTTAATGTTCCTGCCATCCGTCCTGATGTGTTTGAATGTAATAAACTACTTAAACGAACACCCAAGCTACTTTGTCTTATTCAGATGTACAAGATGAGTGACATGGTGTCAGAATGAGATCCAGAGTCACAGCCATGAGGCAACTGGTTAGAAGTGGAGGAATATACATACTGCTCAAACAACTCGCAAACAGGTCACAAAAGAATTTCCAGGTACTAAAACTCGCTTAAATGATTTTTCTCATTACGAATATATAATGAAGCACTCTAATTAAACAAAATGTGCAAAACTATGATATATTGATAAAAATATTCGAAATAATTAAGAAAACATTCAAAACAATATCCAAATCACATAAATTGTATAAAAAAGAGAAAACGACAGTATTTTTTCACAATGTACCACTTTTTCGCATTAACTAAAGTTATTCAAAATATCTGAAGTGTGCAAAGTGTTGGCAAGTGTGAGCAGTATTACAGTACAGTTATCTCGCAAAGTACAGTCATTTCAAAGAATATTTGTTTATTGTGCAGTTGAATATTATTACAAGTACTGGGTGTGTGTGCATGTTCATACGTAATTACAAGAGCCAAGATTGCATTGCATTTTACTATAATTTGTGGGCATGGCAGAAGGATTTCACAGACCCGCACTGCTTGTGTTTGATAATGGTATTGCAGAAAAGTGGAGTGTTTGAGCAGGAATATGATATTTTCATACAGACTGCTTTTTCTGACAAAGGCATACATACAAAGGCATTTATTCTGCTTAATTTAGCTGGTTCAGAAGCCACTGAGAGAGAGTGAGTGTTCATTTGTGTACATGTACCTGCTGTGTTTGCAGGGGGGGAGAACCGCCATATTGTGGTACCAGCTGAAACATGGGAAGACCCTGAATGCTTAAATTGTAAATTTAGAGAAATGTGTAACCCCCCAATGAATATTATAATGGAAAGGTACTTATTTTACACAAGAGATCAAAAGCCCGGTGAAACATTTGCAGCATATATAACTCACTTAAGAAATAAGGCTACAACATGGACATTTGGTGACTTGAGAGATGAGCTGATAAAAGACAGACTTATGTCTGGTATTAATAATGACACTATGAAAAAGATTTTGCTTCTAGACAGTGATCTGATGTTAAACAAGGCCATTGAGATTTATCAGATATACAAACTTACAGAAAGATACACAAATATGCTTACAAATGAGAAAACAAGCCTTCCAGTACCATCCAGAGCTAATGTAGATAGTATGCAGCATGAGGTTAAAAGATACAGGCCCAAGGGCATGGCAACTTCAGCAAAATGCAGAGCAGCTTCAGTAAGGCCTAGAGTGCATGCAGCAAAGCACAGAGGTGACTCAGCAAAACCCGTAGCAAGTTTCATAGTCAACTGTCATAATTGTGGTGGCAACTATCAACCCAATGAGAAAAGTGTTTAGCTTTTGGTCAGCAGTGCTATTCTTGTATTAAGTGGAATCATTTCAAAAGGTTTTGTAAATCAAATAAGGCACATTCTTTTATTAAAAGAGATCATTCAAAGAGGCAAGTTGATCAATTAGAAAGCTGCAACCTTAATTTTATGTTGATGGTGTGTCTGTGCATGATGAAACAGTCAATGCAGTAGATTTATGGGCAAAGAATGAAATATTTCGTACTGTTCAGATTAATGGGAGTCCTGTAGAGCTCAAAGTAGATATTGGCTCAAAGTGCAATGTTATCTCAGCAGAAATATTTGCTAGATTAACAGCTGCAGAACAACTTTATTTGACAAAGTGTGTGAAGCTTGTTGCTTATGGTGGTGAAGAGATTCAAATCAAAGGCACTCTGATGGGAACAGCTATGACTTACAATTTTATGTAGTCAAGGGATACATGCAGTCATTATTAGGCCGCAGATGCAGTTTGAGAATGGGACTGCTTTCATTTAATAAAGAGGTCCACCATGTAAGTTTGAATGATAACAGCTTGAATTTCATCCAAACTATTTTTTCTGAGTACGATGATATTTTTGCAGATAAATTAGGCAAACTCCCAGTTGTGTACTTCACGAAGTTAGACACAGTGGTCAGCCCAGTTATTAGACCAGCACAGAAAGTTCCACTAGCTATGCAGAACACAGTCAAAGTCAAGCTAGACAAAATGTTGTTGCTAGAAGTCATTTGTCCAGCAGAAGAACCTACTGAATGGGTATACTCCATGGCAGTAGCTCATATAAAAAGCTCAGATAATATCAGAATATGTATTGATCCAAGAGATTTGAACAAAGCATTAAAAAGACCTCATCATCCTATGTGCACAGTTGTGGAAGTTGCTGCCTTCATGCCAAATGCCACTGTTTTTTCTGTCTCAGACGCGAAGAGTTCATTTTGGCAAATTTTGATTTACTGAAAATCTTCATTGCTAGCCACATTTGGTACACTATTCGAGAGGTACAGATTTCTGAGAATGCCATTTGCAATAAGTTCTGCCAGTGAAGTCTTTCTGTGTGCAATGGAACAATTTTTTTCTGGCTATCCATGTGCTATTATAGTAGATGATATTCTTGGAGGAGGCAGTGGTGAAGTCGAACATGATAGAAACCTCAAAAAAGTTCTGGAAAGTGCACATGAAGTAAATCTTAAGCTGAATGCTCAGAAGTGTAAATTCAGGCTATGAGAAGTTACTTATGTTGGTCATTTGTTTACCAGTTCAGGCTTATGACCAGATCCTTCCAAGCATACAGCATATCTTGAGATGCCAGCTCCAGACAATGTCCAAGCCTTACAAAGTTTTCTTGGCAAGTTCATTCTAGATTTAAGCCAACTTTCACCACCACTAAGAGAGCTGAAATGCAAAGATGTAACCTGATCCTGGTCAGAACAGCACCAAAGAGTATTTGATGTCCTGAAACAGAAAATTGCCTGAGTACCAACTCTATGTTACTATAATGTTCACAAACTAGTTACTCCTTCCTGTGATGCTTCTCAGTTTGGCATTGAGAACTCTTACCCAAACCGAGATGCAGTGTGCCCAGAATGAGAAAGAACTCTTGGCAAATGTGCTTGAATGCTCAAAGTTTCATAATTATATTTATGGTCGGCTTACCCAGATAGAAACTGATCACCAACCTCTAGTTACTATTTTGAAAAATCCAATGCACACAGCTCCTGCCAGACTGCAATGTATGATGCTCAAATTGCAAAAGTAAAATTTCAGTCTTGTTTATACAGAAGGCAAACTTCTTTATCTTGCTGATACCTTATCCTGATCGGATCACCCAGGAAAACTACAGAACAGCATGACAATGAGCAATTTGATTTTGAAGTCATAGAAGTGAAAATTTTTTCTTCCACATGTCATGATGAGTTTAGAACTCACATAGCTTCAGATCCAGTTCTCCAGAAGCTCAACCTCCTTCTCAGTCAAGGATGGCCTTCAAAACAATTTTGTTTACCAGTGGAAGTGCAGTAGTATTATCCATATAGAGATGAAATTTTGTCAGACAATGGTATCATCATGAAACATCCAAAAGAGTGATTGTTCCAAAATCTTTACAACAAGAATACATTAAGATCTTGCATCATGGCCACCCAAGAACCACTTCTACCAAAAGAAGGGCAAGAGGTCTAGTATTTTGGCCTTCTATGTCAAAAGATTTCGAGAAAGTACTTTCATTTTGTTCTGTATTTAATAGTGCAAAGCCGCATCAACAAAAAGAATCACTTCAGTTAAGCCAGATTCCTGAACTACCTTGGTCAACAGTAGTCACAGATATCTTTAAGTGGAATGGTCAGCATTACTTGATGTTATCAGACTCTTATTCAAATTGGTTTGAGATTGACCTACTTCCTAACCTAACTTCTAATACTGTCATTACTGAGTTGAAGAGACATTTTTCTGTCCATGGTAGTCTGCACAGAGTAATTTCTGACAATTGTGTACACTTTACAAGTCAGCAGTTCAAACATTTGGCTGAAACATGGGACTTTGTTCATATTACAAGTAGTCCTGAATACCTGTAGTCAAATGGCTTGGCTGAACATGCAGTTCAAAGTGCAAAACAGACAGATCCAAATGTGACAATACCAATGTTTTTCTAAATGTGGTTAAGCTCAGAATCCTTGCAATGATCACCTTGGTTCACCTGCCCAAAGACTTATGTCAAGACAAACCAGAACCACATTACCAATCAGTAGCAAGTTATCAGTTCCATATACTAAAAACAATAAAGCAGTGAAAGCCCAACTGTTGAAAAAGCATTTTTCCCAGAAGTTCTACTATGGTAAGACCAGCACACTGCTCCGTTCATTAAAAAAGGGGAGATAGTGAGGATGCAGACATCAAAAGATTTTAATCGGATCAGATTTGTGAAAAGTTTGTGTCAAGAGCTGAGATCGGATATTGTGGAATCACAAGGAATGTAATTTAGGTGGATTCAGAAGCATTTATTACCAGTGTCTGAGCCAGTGTTAGAGCATCTTGCCTGTAATAAAGATTCTAATTCTCAGAGTGATTTGTCCAATGTTCCTGATTCAGAGGACATTCCATCAGTAATCCCTGTTCCTGAGAATATCCCCGAGAGTCCTGAAGCAGAACATTCCCCAGTGACTGTCCCTGTTGCTAAATGCAATCCTAAATATTATATTACAAGATCAGGTCGCATTTCTAGACCTACTTCCAGATACACGGCAACCTGGACATGACAGTTGTTTTGTTTATTATTGTTTGTATAATTGCATGTCTATTCAAATGTCATTGCCTATATGAGACAGCTCAGTAAAGAGAAAGGATGTAGATCAGAGTGTGTGATATACCTTTAATAATGCATTCCAGTCAGGGGGCACGTGCATATAAGTACTGAGCACTTGGAAGCAAGAGTTCCATTTTGAGTGAGCAGCCAGAGTGAAAGCATGCAAGTGTATAGTAGTCAGTCAGTTAGATAGTTTGTTTAAGCTTCATGTTCCTTCCATCCATCCTGATGTGATTGTATGTAATAAAATACTTCAACAAACACCCAAGCATCTTCATCTTATTTTATTTATTTATTTATTTATTTTTACATTTGTTTACCGGGGAGGTCCGACTGGACAGAGCTGTCTATTTTCATCAGAGGCCCAGGGAGAAAAACTCCAGAACAATTGCTAACATACTATACATAAGACATTTGCATGAGCATTGTGGTTTACATATTCACTTATAAAAGTATAGCAGAAAATAACATATTATTGCATAAGATATTTACATAAGCATAAAGATTTAGACATACAATTAAAAGTATAGCAGGTAGTAACATATGATGGCTGTTCATACAGTATGTTTAGTAGAGATAATCTTGAAGATGTACTGAAGATAAGACAAGAAAGAAAAAACTAAAAAAGGAGATTATAGACAAGTTCATATGAGGTGCAGTGACATTTTAAGGGAAGGCTTTTCAACTTAGACTAGGGGAGAGTTACTGGGTATAGATGGGACAGTGGGGAGTAGGCGGCAGTGAGTTGGTAAGTAACGTGTGATAATATATAGTGCATCTGTGGGAGTTTTAAAGAGGAGGTTGGATAGTGGGTAGGGGAAAGGAGTTAGAATATGTCAGCCAGGTGCTAGGCAGTTACAAGTAACGTGTGATAATATATAGTGCATCTGTGGGAGTTTTAAAGAGGTTGGATAGTGGGTAGGGGAAAGTAGTTAGAATATGTCAGCTAGGTGCTAGGCAGTTACAGGTAATGTGTGATAATATATAGTGCATCTGTGGGAGTTTTAAAGAGGAGGCTGGATAGTGGGTAGGGGAAAGGAGTTAGAATATGTTCACCAGGTGCTAGGCAGTTACAAGTAACGTGTGATAATATATAGTGCATCTGTGGGAGTTTTAAAGAGGAGGTTGGATAGTGGATAGGGGAAAGGAGTTAGAATATGTCAGCCAGGTGTTAGGCAGTTACAAGTCATCATCATCAACTTCTTTTGGCTGTTCCCATTAGGGGTCACCACAGCAGATCACCTGTTTCCATTTCTTCCTGTCCTCTGCATCTTGCTCTGTCACACCAACCACCTGCATGTCCTCTCTCACCACATCCATAAACCTTATATTAGGCCTTCCTCTTTTCCTGTTACCTGGTAGCTTCATCCTTAGCATCTTTTTCCCAATATACTCAGCATCCCTCCTCAGCACATGTCCAAACCAACGTAATCGTGCCTCTCTGGCTTTGTCTCCAAACCTTCCAACCTGGGATGACCCTCTAATATACTTATTCCTAATCCTGTCCACCCTCGTCACACCCAGTGCAAATCTTAACATCTTAAATTCTGCCACATCCAGCTCAAACTCCTGCCTTTTTGTCAGTGCCACTGTCTCCAACCCATATAACATAGCTGGTCTCACTACCCTCTTGTAGACCTTCCCTTTCACTCTTACAGGTACTCGCCTGTCACAAATCACTCCTGACACTCTTCTCCACCCACTCCATCCTGCCTGTACTCTCTTCTTCACCTCTCCTCCACACTCACCATTACTCTGAACTATTGACCCCAAGTATTTAAACTCATCCACCTTCACCACCTCTACTCCTTTCATCCTCACCATTCCTCTATCCTCCCTCTCATTCACACACATATATTCTGTCTTAGTCCTACTGACCTTCATTCCTCTTCTCTCTAGAGCATATCTCCATCTCTCAAGGGTCTCCGCCTCCTGTTCCCTACGCTCACTACAGATCACAATGTCATCTGCAAACATCATAGTCCACGGGGACTTCTGTCTGATCTCGTCTGTCAACCTGTCCATCACCATTGCAAATAAGAAAGGGCTCAGAGCTGATCCTTGATGTAACCCCACCTCCACCTTAAACGCATCCGTCACTCCCACCGCAGACCTCATTGCTGTCACACTACCCTCGTACATATCCTGTACCACTCTTACATACTATTCGGACACTCCTGACTTTCTCATACAATACCACAACTCCTCTCTAGGCACCCTGTCATATGCTTTCTCTAAGTCTACAAAAACACAATGCAACTCCTTCCGACATTCTCTGTACTTCTCCATCAACACTCTCAGAGCAAAGATTGCATCCATAGTACTCTTTCCTGGCATGAAACCATACTGCTGATCACTAATCATCATGTCCCTTCTTAACCTAGCTTTCACTACTCTTTCCCATAACTTCATGCTGTGACTGATCAATTTAATCCTTCTGTAGTTACTACAGCTCTGCACATCACCCTTATTCTTAAAAATTGGTACCAAAACACTTTTTCTCCATTCCTCAGGCATCCTCTCACTTTCCAAGATTTCATTAAACAATCTGATTAAAAACTCCACTGCCATTTCACCTAAACACCTCCATGCTTCCACAGGTATGTCATCTGGGCCAACAGCCTTTCCATTCTTCATTCTCTTCATAGCTATCCTTACTTCCTCCTTGCTAATCCATTGTACTTCATGATTCACTATCCCTACATCATCCAACCTTCTCTCCCTCTCATTCTCTTCATTCATCAACCCCTCAAAGTACTCTTTTCCATCTCCTCAACACACTCTCTTCGCTTGTGAGTATGTTTCCCTCATCACCCTTACCTGCTGCCCATCTTTCCTAGCTCAGTCCCTCTGTTTAGCCAATCGGTACACGTCCTTTTCTCCCTCCTTAGTGTCCAACCTTTCATACAACTCTTCATATGCCTTATCCTTAGCCTTCGCCACCTCTCTCTTTGCCATGCACCTCATCTCCTTATACTCCTGTCTACTTTCTTCATCTTACTGACAATCCCACTTCTTCTTTGCCAACCTCTTTCTCTGTATACTCTCCTGTACTTCCTCATTCCACCACCATGTCTCCTTGTCGTCCTTCCTCTGTCCAGATGTGATATCAAGCACCTTTCTAGCCGTCTCCCTTACTAGCTCTGCTGTAGTTACCCAGCTATTTGGTAACTCTTCACTGCCACCCAGTGCCTGCCTTAACTCATCCCTGAACTCCACCTTACAATTACCCTTTTTCAATTTCCACCATTTGATCTTTGGTGCTGCCCTCACACTCCTCCTCCTCTTCTTGATAACCAACGTCATCCTACAAACCACTATCCTATGCTGCCTAACTACACTTTCTCCGGTCACCACTTTACAGTCTCCAATCTCCTTCAAACTGGCCCTCCTATATAAGATATAATCCACCTGTGTGCATCTTCCTCCACTCTTGTATGTCACCCCATGCTCCTGCCTCTTGTTAAAATACATATTCACCACAGCCATGTCCATCCTTTTCGCAAAATCCACTACTATCTGACCTTCTGCATTCCTTTGTTTAACACCATACCTACTGCTGCCCTTGAAGAATAAATTGCCTCTGTTCATTAAAAAAATGATAAGCTGGTAATATTGCAATAGGGAATGGATGGCAACCTGACAACAGGTTACTTGGCATCTCATCCAAAAGAGGACATACTGAGGACTGCAGCACCCCACCCCATTAAAATACAACACAGTATCAGCATCTGTGGGAGTTTTAAAGAGGAGGTTGGATAGTGGGTAGGTGAAAGGAGTTAGAATATGTCAGCCAGGTGCTAGGCAGTTTAAAGTAACATGTGATAATATATAGTGCATCTGTGGGAGATTTAAAGAGGAGGTTGGATAGTGGGTAGGGAAAGGAGTTAGAATATGTCAGCCAGGTGCTAGGCAGTTTAAAGTAACATGTGATAATATATAGTGCATCTGTCGAAGTTTTAAAGAGGAGGTTGGATAGCGGGTAGGGCAAAGGAGTTAGAATATGTCACCAGGTGCTAGGCAGGTACAATTAATGTGTGATAATATAAAGTGCATCTGTGGGAGTTTTAAAGAGGTTGGATAGTGGATAGGGGAACGGAGTTAGAATATGTCAGCCAGGTGCTAGGCAGTTACAAGTAACGTGTGGTAATATATAGTGCATCTGTGGGAATTTTACCACCTAGCCTTACTCTCCTTCCATCTGGTCTCTTGCACACACAATTTACCAACCTTCCTTCTGTCCATCAAGTCAGCTAGCTCTCTCCCTATACCAGTCATACTGCCAACATTCAAAGTTCCAACCCTCACTACCACAGTCCTAGCCTTTCTCCTCTGTTCCTGCCTTCGACCATGTCTTCCGCCTCTTCTCCAGTTACAACGTGTGGTAATATATAGTGCATCTGTGGAAGTTTTAAAGAGGAGGTTGGATAGTGGGTAGGGGAAATGAGTTAGAATATGTCAGTCAGGTGCTAGCAGTTACAAGTAACAGGTGATAATACATAGTGCATCTGTGGGAGTTTTAAAGAGGAGGTTGGATAGTGGGTAGGGGAAAGGAGTTAGAATATGTCATCCAGGTACTAGGCAGTTACAAGTAATGTTTGATAATATATAGTCCATCTGTGGGAGTTTTAAAGAAGCTGGATAGTGTGTAGGGGAAAGGAGTTAGAATATGTCAGCCAGGTGCTAGACAGTTACAAGTAAAGTGTGATAATATATAGTGCATCTGTGGGAGTTTTAAAGAGGAGGTTGAATAGTGGGTAGGGGAAAGGAGTAAGAATACATCAGCCAGGTGCTAGGCAGTTACAATTAATGTGTGATAATATATAGTGTATCTGTGGGAGTTTTAAAGAGGAGGTTAGATAGTGGGTAGGGGAAAGGAGTTAGAATACGTCAGCCAGGTACTAGGCAGTTGCATGTCCAGGAGTTGTTTAGGTGGGAAATAAGCTGTTTTTTGAAGACGGTTTTGTTACGTTGTAACCTGATTTGTAGTGGTAGGGAGTTCTTGGCAATGTTGCTAGAATACAGGGAGTCACCACAGCTGTAATGGCTTTTTGAAGATTGCAATTAGTTTCTTGTTAGTGGATCTAAGTTTGCGTTTACTGGAGAACAGGGTGATCAGGTCTTGTAAGGCTGGAGTTTTGTCCGGTTTGTACAGTATTTGATGAGCTAGAAGAGGTTGGTTTAGAGGTAAGGTGTTAGAGAGTTCCAGCCAGGAAAGCTGTTTTAGGGCCTGACAGTGATTGGTGTGGTAGGAGGAGTTTGTAGCAAATTTTGCTATTTTGTTGTAGCATACAGATAGCAGACCCACGGTGGTACAGTGGTAGCATTGTTGCCTCACAGCAAGAGATTCTCCTGTTTGATTCTTGGCTGGAGTGCCTTCTGTGTGGAGTCTGCATGTCCTCCCTGCGGGCTGGCAACTCGGCCCAATAAAAATTGACTACCAATCATTAGCGGACCGGAGTTCCACTGTGGCGACCCCTAACAGGGAAAAGCCAAAAAGACAAACATACTGATATCTTGTTTAAATCGCTCTTGTTTAGATTAATTAGGACAGGAGAAGCATACAGTAAGGTAGAGAGAAGATGGGTATAAGCTAGGGTAACTTTACTGTTGCTGGTTAGGAAGTTTTTACATCTGTAAAGAGCACCTAGTTTTTTGTTGATTTTGGTTATTGTATGAGCTATGTGTTTGTCAAATTTCATATTATTGTCAGTAATGACCCCTAGTAATTTGGTTTGTGTGACGGGGAGATAGGGTTATTATCTGATGCAGAAATAGAGAATGGGGGAGTAGGTGCTGCTGCTTTGGAAGGAAGAAAGAGCATAAGTTGGGTCTTTTTAGGATTTAGTATTAGCTGGGAGTTTGTAAGCCAGGTTTCGATTGATGTAAAGGCTTCTTGGGTCTTGATTTGAAGTTTTTGGAGGGTGGGGGCAGAGCAGATTAAGGTGAGCCATCAGCGTATTGAACCAGATTTACTAGAGGGGCAGCTTTGTGAAGACTATTTGTAAATATAGTGAAAAGTAGGGGTCCTAGGATTGATTCTTGGGGTACTCCTAGTTTTTCAGGAAGTAGGGAGGAAAGGGAGTTTTTCAGATGTACAAGACGAGTGACACTTGGGACTTTAGTTTTTATTCAAAAAACAAAATAACACTGTCTCCATCTGAACCAGCTCATCAGGCTGAATCGAGCTTCTTAACTTGGAAAACAGTATTACTTATTGCTCTGACCTCTACAAGAAAAGTATCTGAGTTGCAAGCTCTTTTGGTGGGTTTACCTTATCTTATTTTTTTCATAAAGACTTCTCTGAAGTCAAGGCCAATGTCTAGGGCCTCTGGCTGACCAATTTTGCAGATGATTGCAAATTAGGAGCAGTCATAGAATTCCCCACTGACACTAATGTTCTCCAGGAAGGACTGATACACACAGACAAATAAATTGTACCAGAGCCATGGACAAAAACTATATCACAGAAAATGCATAATAGTATAGTTTGGGAAGTCATCCACTCCTGGTAACTATCATATTAATAACATACCCCTAAGATTTATAGCAGTAGTCATGGACTTGGGGACACACATAGACAGTAATCTAGCCTTTGACCATCACATTTCTATAGTAATGAGGAAATCATTCTATGTTATGCAACTTATAAACAAATGTTTGGCATCTAGGTCCATGGAGATCATTCTTCTACTATATTCAGCATTCATCATATCTATTAAAGAATATAATAAAACCAGGCACATCCAGCTATTTGAATGCCTAGAGGTTCCTCACTAAAAGAATATATGGCATGAGTAACATGTCCTGTGCAGACCACCTCAAAGCCGTATCCCTGTATTCTGTCCCCTACAGGCTGTAAAGGGGAGAGCTATACCTAGCACACAAGGCATCGTTGGACCCCACTCTGATGGACCTCCTGTATATCCACAAAACAAACAGCACCAGAATTACCCATTCTAAAGACTTAAACCTTGCCTGTGGTATAAATAGGGCCTGATGGAGAGACAGGTATGTATTTCAGAGACTACCCCTTCCCTGGAACAGAGTCCCTATCCATGTGAAGCAGAGATATTAAGTAACCAAATTCACCTGAACAATTAGATGGTGGAACAGGAAATTCATCCCTAGTTTGGCACCTATGTCACTAATGGACATAGGCAGTCCATTAATGGCCATCTCCCATGCCCCTGCTTGTAAATCTCATCAAGGGTACCAGAACTTGTTAGACATTTGGAATGCATAGCTAAGCTTAACAAGGCCCTAGTGGTCATTAGCTTGATACACACCTATGAACGTATTAGTTTATAAAAATAGTGTACTCTTGGGAACAAATCCTACTTTTATGCCTAAAGTGTTCTCAGTGTTTGCCTTCAGTCAAGCTAGCCATCTCTCTGTATTCTTGCCAGAACCTAAAAATGAGGCAGACAGGATTTTACATATGCTGGATTCCCACAGATAACTCAGATACTATATTGACAGAACAAAAACCTTCATAAATTCTGATCAATTGTTCATTTCCTATGAGGCTAAGAAAAAAAGGACAACTAGTGTCAAAGTAGACAATTTCTAAATGGTTATCACATGCTATTAACTTTTGTTATTCTTAACATAACAATATACTTCCAGGTAGGGTTATGATCCATTCTACCAGGATCTTGACTTCTTTAGTGGTTTTTTTGGAAAGAAGTGGGCTCTAGGCATATTTTTCACAAAGCATTAAAAATAGATTCCTTTCCCAGGAATACAGCAGGCACAGTTAGGACCATTATTTGGGGGTTCCTGGACCCTCAGTCTTCACCATCTTAGTTGATCTAAACTCTGGTAATCTACTGGTATAGCTTAAGGCACCACAATGGTGGTCTAATGATGAATATAGTACAGTTATGTTAATAAACTTACCATAACAGTTGATGTTCTAATAAATCACAGTTGCTGTAGTCATTCCCTCTATCCCCTTTTATTTTATAAGATTTTTTTTGCCAGGGTGATGTCTTTTATTTATTTTTTTTCTCCTAGCATATATCCTATTTGCAGGGCTTTTTCCTATGGCAAGAATGCTCTGAAGGGTTTGGCACACAAACCACTGTTTTTCTCCAACTCTGCTCAAGCCCATAATTGGTTAGGGCATGTGGAAGGTGCCCTGAAGCTTTAAAGACTGGCCGATGGTGACATCCTTGGTAGGATCAAACCAATACAGCCTAGGCTACTGCAACAGTGATCTAGTCAAATATCTGTTTTTATAATAAGTGTATCTACACACCTATACTTTTCTACTAGTGATATATTTCCTATTGAACCCTGAATCACCCTTCTTTCTTTACTTGTTTTTGATATTCATTTTCCACCTTTAAATCATACAATATTATTACATACCTATCTATTTCCATTTGTGTCACTGATAGTATATTGTTTCCTTTTATATTGGCCCTATCATGGGAGTTTGTTACTCAGATTAATATCTTGTATTTATTTGCAATGACTCTAATCTGCCATACATTTGGCCATTTATCTAGATCTGCCAGATCTCGTCTTAAATATGCTACATTTTTTGTACCATTTGCACATATCTACACTTCTTTTATTCTCTATAATGTCATCTGTATATACACTGAAAAGGTCCTATCCCAAAACTAAACTCACCAGCAAATGTTTCATAATGTCACTTTCTTCATGTGTCATTACCCCTTGCATTCTTTTTTATAGCCAGTTTTATCCCATAACACAACCTCAGAACCCACTCTAAGGTTAGCTAGTTTATTATTGTTATTATTATTATTATTATTATTATTATTATTATTATTATTATTATTATGTGGAAGTGGTAACACTTTGAAGTCCTAACCCACTTGAACCTGTCATAAAATATCTGCAATGCTATAGTTCCAAATGCATGTCATCAATGTTGTCTTTTTGTCGTGCAATACCCTTCATTTGTGGGTTCAGAATGGTTAGGCAGCTATGGGAAATCTGAACCCCAAATCACTCCATACACTGATGCACCTCAGCTATTATGTATTCTAACAACAAAATGGTATTAATATACTGTATGTAGTATGTTATGTTTGCCAATGTCACAGCTGATCTAGCATTCCTTTCTGACTGAACATTCATACTCTGTGTATTTCTCTGTGTTCTTACTACTGCTGGAGTAAGGAGGACTTTGTTTTTGAAGATGAAAAGTATGCCAGTCATTTTCGTATTCTGACAAATTAATATTTAATCTCTTTCTTGTGCAGTTAAAGAGGTATGTGAATACTGTTCTTATAATAGTTATATACTGTCAGAATTTTCATATTTCTGTACATATCTCAACAACCAAGTGACACAGACAGAAGTGCTTAGCCTCACATGAAAGCTCACAGCTGGAAAAACAAAAATATTCCTGAGAGTATGCGTGCAACTCGAGTGATTATTGAGCAAGTGTAAGCTATAACAAAACATTACAAAAGTAATGTTTTATGTTTATTGTGGCATATGACATCTATTTTACGCTCTAGACCCTCATTAATGCACCTACTCTAAAGCTGAACGTGTGACAGTTTGCCATTAACACTTATTTTGTATCACTTGTGATTCTAGAGGCACAAACATTTGTGTGAACTTTTAGTATATATCCTAATTTTGTCAAAAGGCTCAAGACGCCACCATTTGAAGTTGGAATACAAATTTCAAGAGCTCAATTGGAAGGAATACATTAAATGGACAGGAAGCAAAAAAATACAGTCATCAAAATAGAGCGTGTAAGCTTCTGAGATTAATACTTAAATGCATATTTCCTGATTTAACAACGTCCACATTGCATTTGCAGTATTTTCCTACTGCTCACCATGATCTGTAATCACATTCTGCACTAGCAATTTTCTTTATAATTTGCAGATTCACGATTACTAATTTTCTTGATCAGTTAGCATGCAGTTATTGACGTCATATGCACATAGTCACATGGTTGTGATCACTGTATGACAGATTCCTATCTGACTCATCGGTGCTGAATAGTAATGCTAGCTGCTTATACCACAGTGCAAGAAATACAGATTAATTACTGGATATCGCAACCCAATTACTTTTCAGTAATATATAAATGGAACCAGCATATCTCCTCATTTCATCAGAGCTCACATAATAGTAACTCTTTCATACAGCCTCCTAAACAGCAGCTTGAGTGCACACATTTTCACAATGCTCATGTTCTTAAGCTCATTGTGTTATAAGCAAATGTGACATTAATAAAAAGCATTTTTTGCAAGATAGAAGCCCTTACCATCCCTCATGTGAGAGCACTTTACCCTCCATACCTACTTACTTTATTATTATTATTTTTCTATAATCCCTGTACCTCAGAAAAATCATTAACAGGCAATGTAATGTCTGTCTTTCCCTTTCTCAAAGATGCACTTACTCACTTGTTACTTACATATAAATGTTACTTACCTATAAATGTTAATACTGAAATAATTACACAAATATACATTAAAATAAAACTCACAGTACTAACAAAAACAGCCAAACTCTACAATAACTAAATTGTCAAAAAAAACATAGTAATGCCATAGGAAAGTTTGCCTGAATATTAGCAGTGTTACTGAAAGGGTTTTTCTAGGGTAAGGTGCAGAGTTACAGTTAAGGGTAGCATTATATATAAACACACACACACACACACACACACACACACACACACACACACACACACACACACACACACACACACACACACACACACATACACAAAAGAGTCCAGGAGCCCCTGGAGAATGGTCCTTGCAAAGCCTGATCTAGACCTAGAGAAAGAATCAAGCTTATAGTGCTTTGCAAAAGTATGTACAGTGGATCAAGTTGCAACGTCTGCAATATTTCTAGAATCCAACCTTTTCCAAAACACCACAGATAAAGCCAAGGCACAGATAGAGTGGGTCTTGACCCTGTTTGGAAAAACATTGCTGTGGTGAATATAAAAAAAAAAGGGGGGGGGGCTAATAGACTTAGACAACCAACTGTAAACAGTCTGTATTGATACGGTTGTCCCTTCATCTTACCTTCACAAGAAAAGAACAGCAGATCTGACTGCTTGTTTTTTACTGCATTTAATTCACTTTATTGCATTCAACAGATTGCTACTTGATTTTAACTTGGTCCTGCTTTTTTAAGAGTGAAGGCTCATTAACTGATTATAGAATTTGATGATGTCATTTAATTCAGCTTATTTAAATGAATTTTTTGAACCTTTTGTTAACTTTGATGACGCCTATTATGTAGGCAAAAGTGAGTTCTGTGGTGATTAAATGTTTGCTGAACACACTTCCCAAGTACTGTTCATTTTTATTTTCTACCTTTGGTACAGTTGCCTTTTGACTTTGTCCTTTGTGGTTACTGGTTAGCAATGGTGCCTGCATAATATTGTACACTCAGTAAATAACTTTGTTTTTTAAATCATACCACTGTGGAAGTACTACCGGGGGATCTTACACTGTTTTTGAAGCAGTTATCTTCATATGTTTCACAGGAAAGAAGCATGATCGATCTCCTCCACTTCCATGCAACTTTTAATGGTTACAGCTTAACCTCATAGCAGCAATAGTTGACCGTATGGCTGTACTAATGGACTTGTGGGGTGCTTTTCTATGACAAGAGAAAATTGTGACATTTCCGACCGGCAGCATTTTCCTGCTCTGGACGTTGAAGTCAGGCTTGATAGACCAGTTGATTGTGGTACAGACAGGGTGCAACTTCACAACCTGGAGTGATGTGCCAAGAAATACAGGATGCTACAGACTGATAACAGCTTTCTCAGTAAACTCAACGCATTAAAACAGATACCTAAGGGTCTTCATTTGTGGAAATTTCCTTTTGACACCGAAACAGGTTCTTTGATGCTCAGTGAGTTGCTTGAATTGTTCAATCATACAGGGATGAACTAATGAAAATTCTTATACAGGACAATGAGCATAAGTTACACAAACTGAATAACAATATTAGAGAAATTAATAACAGTATTACAAATGATTTGCTTTTTGATTCTATTAAGCTTGATTACAACAGTATGCTTAAAAACCTGAAAACTTTTACTCAAACAATGTGGGAAGAAAACAATGTAAACTTTTGAGAGATGCCAGTGATTATGCGGACAAATGTCCATACCATCCACCCCCTACAGTTAAGGATTTTGACTCAATTTTTTTATTTTGACTGTAATGTTAATCCTGTTGGTTCAAATGTCTCCCTAGTAGTGGATCATGATGTTGATTTTCTGGGTTCTACGCCAGCAAGGAGGTCTGAGAGATTTGGCTCAACAAAGAGCAGGTTTTCAAACTTGACCAAGCTCTTTCACTACACAGGGAGAGCAACAGACATGCAAATGAAGGGCAAGGGGAGAAAAAAAAAAGGTGCAACAACTGTGGTAAAAATCAAATGACGTTTTAAGTTTGACGGTCCATGTGCATGTTTGTGATAGTGTTGTTAGTGGTTTTAATATTTTCAGTTTAAGTTCTGTTTCACTGACTTCAGTCCACTATTCCCTACTGAGTAAGGGATTTACTTTTGTACCCCATTTTAAGACTGATGTGGCTAAACTGCTAGTTAATTTAAAGACATACACCAGGAATTTGAATTTAAAATTATTCTTAGGTTCCAGCCGTACTGACTATATTTTTTTGAAAAGGAAAAAATATTTTTATCCCTGTATCAAACCCCAGTGTTTCAATGTTTGAGTACTTTTGTGAAACTGAGATCAGGAGTCAGTGTTTGAAACCGAG
This sequence comes from Protopterus annectens, assembly GCF_019279795.1. Classification (NCBI taxonomy): domain Eukaryota; kingdom Metazoa; phylum Chordata; order Ceratodontiformes; family Protopteridae; genus Protopterus; species Protopterus annectens. The sequence goes on along the minus strand of NC_056735.1, from coordinate 1,731,548,398 downwards.
GGTTTTTTCAGACAACTTAACACATAATGAAAGGGCTGGTCTTCATGAACTGACACATAATAGAGAAATCATAGTGATGAAGCATGACAAAGGTGTGGTTGTGGTTATTATGAACCAATTTGACTACTCATGTAAAACGCTTGACATATTGAATGATTGTGCTACATATGAGAGGAATAAAGTCAAGGAGGCATATGCCAAAATCAATTGTTTTTTATTTGATGTACTTAGTCAGGACACCATTACACAACATGAGTATGAGTTTTTAAATGTGAAAAAACATGCATCTCCTCTATTTTTGGTATCTCCAAGGTGCACAAAAATGTTGATGACCCTCCTTCAAGACCCATTTTATCTGCCAAGAGGTCTTAAACTGAACCAATAGCAACTTATATTGACTTTCACTGTAAACACATTTTATCAACCATTTCATATATACTTTGTGATTCTTGGCATCTGTTGGAGTTAGTCAACTCTCTAGAAATCAATGCAAACACATTGTTGTTAACTATTGATGTTGTCAGTTTTTTTTCTATGATACCTCATGACATAGGTTTAGAGTTTTTTAACGTCAAGATGACAAGCTTTCAAATTCTAAAGTTAATATGTTAACTGAATTTATGGATAGTGTCCTTCACAACAACTTTATTTATTTTGAAGGGGAATTGTTCTGCCAGTCTTTGGGTGTTGCATGGGTGCCAGGTATGCACCCATTTATGCAAACTTGGTTTTGTCTGAATGGGAAAGGAGATTTGTGTTCTACTCTCCTTTTTCTCTTCGTGTGGTCTCCTAACTTTGGAACAGAGATGAAACATTGATCCCCTCGTTCATTGACTATTTAAGAAGTACCTTATCTTTTTTAAAATTACCTACAGATGTTACAGGGACCAGATTGCCTATTTGGATGTCTGTCTATACAAAAACACTAAAGAGAACATACTCCTTTCTACAAATCATCGTAAAAAGATCTATTCAAATTATTTTTTATATTATAGCAGCTGTCTCCCTCTGTTTCAAAAGAAGAGTGTGGTCAAAGGGCAAATGGTCCACCTTTGTAGGCTGATCACTGTAGAAAGTGTGTTTAGTTTTGAAATGGACAATTTGTCCAACATGTTTAAAGATAGTGGACACCCCCCCCCCCCCGTTAGAAAAATCTGCAAAGAAGTTAAAAAAAGGAATATCTAGAAGATTTTGCCCTACTTTGAAATTAGAAGACACTGTAAACACTGTGAATGCTTATAGTGTACACACTGATGAAAAGAGAAAGTGAAATGGTCATACCTTATAACCCTGATGCTCCTTATGTACAAAGAATTTTGGAAATTGCTTAGAAAATGACCTTTCCTTTTGATTTGAGGACATAATTAGGTAATACCCTGAAAATAGTATATGGTAAGGGTAAAAACCTGAAGGGATTTTTTTGAGAACAATTCCCACTTAGAGAGTTACAGGTGAAGTTCCATGATTTCTAAGTGCAGTAGTTGTAAATTTTGTAAATACATAAATGATGGTCCATACTTGACAGTAAAAGAACATAACCACACTGTTACTTGTCCAGGGAGATGTAATTGTAACAGTAAAATGATTGTCTACCTAGCCTCCTATATTGCCTACAACACACTTTAGATAGGAAAAACGTGAGAAAGCTTAAGGAATGTATATGCAAACACACTTTGTTTTGTGTCTTTCGGCTTTTCCCTGTTAGGGGTCGCCACAGTGGAACTCCGGTCCGCTAATGATTGGCAGTTGATTTTTATGTACCGGCTAGCCAGGCCTGATGCACAACTTTCAACGAAGGTACGCCCATTCACGCATGTCTCCACGCAGAAGACTCTCTAGCTGAGAATCGAACTGGACAGCATCTTACTGTGAGGCGACAACGCTACCGCAGCACCACCACCGCGGGTTATATGCAAACACACTAATGATATTAAAAATAAAAAAAAAAAACGTGAACACCTTGTTCCAACATTCTTTGAAATGTAATCATTTTAAGAGATTTTTATTTTTTATTAATGATGAAGTCCCTGTGGATGAAAGAGGAGGTGATAACGAAGGTGTGTTGGAATACAAAGAAGCATTGGGGCAACTTAAGTTAGATGCCATGAACGAACTATGACTTAATGACAGCATTTCTATAGTAGGTATCCTTAAGCTGAGGGACGGAACAGTTTAAACATCATTGGATTTATTGTGTTTTTATGATGTACTTCTCAAAATTTATTTTTTGCTTGCGCTGCATAGTTTATATTTTATTTTATTTTATCTTGCATATAACTTACAAAGTTCACTTTTTATTTTTTTTTTTTACATTATGAGACATATTGGTTATGGGTAACTGCTTGTTTTTTATTGCACTTAATTCACTTTATTGCATTCAACAGGTTACTACTTGATTTTAATTTGGTCCTGTTTTTTTAAAAGCAAAGGCTCATTAACTGAGTATATAATTTGATGCTGTCATTTAATTCAGCTTATTTAAATGAAATTTTTGAACTTTTTGTTAATACTGATGAAGCCTGTTGTACAGGCAAAAGTGTTTAGTTCTGTGGTGATTAAATGTTTGCCGAACATACCTCCAAGTACCATTCATTTTTATTTTATACCTTTGATACAGATCTGGAGATCTGAAAGATTTAGTTCTGTCAAGATAGAACCTGAGTTGTCAGTGGGCATCCAAGGTATGGCGTATCCTAGAACTGAATGGCTTCTGGTTATGGTGTTGTTGTTGGCACCAACTGGGTGGTGGTGCTGCGGTAGCATTGTCGCCTCACAGTTAGACGTTGCCCGTTCGATTCTCAGTTAGAGTGTCTTCTGTATGTTGACATGCGTGAATGGGTGTTCCTTCGTTGAAGGTTGTGCGTTAGGCCTGGCATGCCAGCACATACAAATCTACTGCCAATCATTAGCGGACCGGAGTTCCGCTGTGGCGACCCCTAACCGGGAAAAGCTGAAAGACATAAACAAACAAGTACCTGCTGCACATCCTCAGTAAACAGGGGTCTAAAGGAAAAATAAGACCATATAATCCAGGCAGACAGTTGAAGTTGATTGGGATTGGAGTGCATCAAACACCCCTTATCTTGTATGAGTAGATCCATTCTGAAAAGAAAGGAGAACCACTGTTGTCTGTGCGAGAAAGGGAGTCACCACAAGGATCTTGGGGGATCAATTCTGAATCTTCAGAAGTACCCTGGATATCAGTGAAAAGGAAAGAAAATCATACAGGAACATTCCTGTCAAAGAAAAAAAATGGCATCTGTCTTCCAGGCCTTCTGTCATGATGTTTCGGAGCAAAATCTTGCCAACTGATTATTTCGAGAGGAGGCAACTATGTCTACTACTGGAACTCACACAGATGGATCAGATCTTGGAAGACACCCTGATCTAGCTTGCATGGTATATGGCCTGTCCTGTTCAGCTTGTCTGCTACACAGTATTGCTCTGATGGAATGAAGGATGCCTGCAAAGGGAGATTGTGCTGTGAAGTTACATCCTAAACTAACATGGCTAATCTGCAAAGGGGGTACAATCTGGTTCACCCCGCTTGAAAATCTACCACATGACTGTGGTATTGTCTGAAACAACTTGAACAGGTCCCGGGGACCAAAGGTGATTCAGAGAGTTGAGTGGCTTGATCAGTGTAAACAGCTCTTTCATATTTATGTGCTTGCATCTGTTCTTGGTGTTCTACACACCCTGCACTTTAATCCTCCTGAAACTGCTCCTAAAGCCAAGTCCAAGGCATCTGTGATGACTGGCTACTTTGGAACAAGGAGGGAGAACAGAAGATCCAAATTCAGGGATATTTGCTGTCTCCACCAAGTAATTTCACTATTGACAAACCCCAGCACTTGGATTTGAAAACACAAGGGATGCTGATGCTCAGACCAAATAGGCCTCAGATACCATTGTATCCTTCTCTTGTGGAGTCTTGCCAGGGTTATCATGAGAATCATAGATACCATCAGACCCAAAATCCTGAGGTATTTCCTTGCAGTGATCAAAGTCAGAGTGGAAAACCTTAGAAATAGATCGAGCTGTAGATCTATTTTTTCAGGTGGAAGAAAAGCTCTTTGAACTACGGTGTCCAGCAGACATTCCAGGAATACAATCCTTTTTGAAGTAGTCAATAAGGACAGCTGAATGCTCTGTTGGAATCGCAGCTTTTGTATGAGATCTCTTACACAAGTGAGAGATTCCTGACACTTTCAATATGACTCTGAAAAGGTAAGCAAATAATCTAAATATGAGAGAAAGAAAATAAATACCCTGTAAACTGCAAAGAGCTATAATTGGAGCTAGACATTTTGTGAATAATCTTGGTGCAGTGGGCAGTCCAAAGGGTAAAGCAGAGAACTGATAAAAGTGATCCAGGAAAACAAACTTTAATAAATGCCTGAAGTCTGGATGAAAAAGAAAGAGATAAGCATATTTTCTAAGGTAGAGTTACCAGGAAACTTGTTTGAGGAAGAAGAGGTAACAGATTGTGAAATGACATAATTTTGAACTTAATCACTATCACAAACAGGTCTAGGAAGAATGATCCAGAACTGGTCTCCAAGCTTCTTCTTTCATTGGCACTAAAACATTCTTGAACAAAACCCTTTCCCAGCTTGAGAAGGAGGAACTGGTTCTAGCATTCCCTGGAACAGTATGCAATGAAGGACAGGTGGAAATAAAAGAGTATGGTCTGATGGATGAGGAATAACATGACATCCATAACTTTGTTGAATAATCCACAGAACCATTTGTCTGAAAGTATCTGTTGCTGAAGAGAAAAAAGGAGATTCAGACATTCTAGAAGGGAAAAGGGACTTTCAGGGTGGGAGGGGGAGCAAATTCCCTTAAATAGTCAAACTGATTAACTGGACTGTCCTTGGTTTGGGGGTTGCTGAATTCTTTTTTTTGGAATACCCTTGTCATTATGCCAAAACTGAATGAAGGGTTAGAGAATCCCTTGGAAAATTAGAAAAAGATGGCAGAAAATATTAGAGTCTCTTTTTAACTTATCCTTTCATCATACGTTTTGATTACCTAAGCATCAAAGGAACAAAAAAGTGAATCTCTATCCAAAACAGAAAATAAAATATCATTATTCACATCCTCTTGGGAGGCTCTGAGAATGCAAACAGACAAAGCTCCTCAAAACAGTACAAAATACCAAATCAATGGAAGAATTATCATTGGAGTCATACACACACACTGTAAACTGAGCACAATGACGAGCCCAACAGAAGAAACTAAATCATTTAAAGTAAATACTTCCTCACAGAAAGAAACTGCAGACCAAACATTCCTTATATTTTCACAATTAGTCAGAATAAACATTAACATATGAGCTTGACAATTCAAAATTCTGAAAACCAAGGTTACAGAAGCATATACTATGTTCCCGTACCCATCAATAATCTTCCCATCCATAGCAGAAAGAGTAGGGTGTAGGGTAGGAATAAAATAACTGTTTAGCAGCATTGGCCATAACTAAAACTGTAGTTGCTGGGTCAGGTTTTGGAAGTGTATAAAAAAATTAAAACAGACTGAGGAACTTTATACATTCTACCTGCCTTTTCAGGAGCAGCAGGCTGGTTATCAGGAAAAATACAGCTAGAAACACACCATCCTCCAATGCTCACAGAACTGGAGAAAATTATGAAAGTTCAGGAAATTCCTTCCGTAACAGCTCATAAAAATTTTCTGAGGAACCTCAGTATACACCCACTGAAAACACTGGCACGCTCGGGTTACCAACTTTTTATGTAAAAAATTCTGGGCACGTATGTGAAATCAAAACGCGTGCAATTTTGGTACCTCCCCCTTGCAGCCATTCCAGTGTCCCAGTACTTGGCTATTTCTCCACAGTTACCATAAACACTGTTCAAAACTCTCAGTGTACATATTGTTTTCTGCTTTACTTCTACAATTATTACAGATATTTGGATTCAGTTTAAAACTTTTATTTCAAATTTTATAGCACAAATTGCTAAACATTTGCTAAGCAAAGCAATACAGTCTCACAATGAAAACAGACTTAGCATTAAAACTCTGCCTTTGAAACTCACATTCACTGAAACAGCATTGAAGCCCATATTCAAACAAAATGCATCTGGCCAGTGGCAGATTAAGTTTAACTTTGGGCTGTTTTTAAACCATAGGCCCCTTGGACACATTTTTAGGACCATGCAAAAGTTTTTTTTATTTTACCTTCATGATTGTATTACCTTATAATATGAAATAATTAAATGATATCCCTTGTATAATATAGCACCACTTGTTAGAGCATGTTTTAAATTTATAGTTTTGAACATTTTTCCAGTAAGTAATAAAACAAAACATATGAACAAATAATGACAAAACTGCCCAATTCAGAACAATTCAAACATAAAAGGCCCTTCAAAGTTCTGTCGTAACAATCCACCAATTATCAATTAATATGTACAATCTCTGCAGAAGTAAAAGTCATCTGAATAATTCCACATTAGAGAGATTTGTAACTAATGAAAAGGTTGCTGCTGGCAAACAACTTTATATTTCATTCAATGTGTCATCTACAAAGTCAGTGCCTGCTCCCCTTGAAGAATAAATTGCCTATGTTAATTAAAAAAATTATAAGCTGGTAATATTGCAATAGGGAATGGATGGCAACCTGACAACAGGTTACTTGGCATCTCATCCAAAGGAGGACATACTGAGGACTGCAGCACCCCACCCCATTAAAATACAACACAGTATCAGCATCTGTGGGAGTTTTAAAGAGGAGGTTGGATAGTGGGTAGGTGAAAGGAGTTAGAATATGTCAGCCAGGTGCTAGGCAGTTTAAAGTAACGTGATAATATATAGTGCATCTGTGGGAGATTTAAAGAGGAGGTTGGATAGTGGGTAGGGGAAAGGAGTTAGAATATGTCAGCCAGGTGCTAGGCAGTTACAAGTAACGTGGGGTAATATATAGTGCATCTGTCGAAGTTTTAAAGAGGAGGTTGGATAGCGGGTAGGGGAAAGGAGTTAGAATATGTCAGCCAGGTGCTAGACAGTTACAAGTAACGTGTGGTAATATATAGTGCATCTGTGGGAATTTTAAAGAGGAGGTTGGATATTGGGTAGGGGAAAGGAGTTAGAATATGTCAGCCAGGTGCTAGGCAGTTACAAGTAATGTGTGATAACAACACAGGGCATCTGTGGGAGTTTTAAAGAAGTAGGATAGTGGATAGGGGAAAGGAGTTAAAATATGTCAGCCAGGTGCTAGGCAGTTACAAGTAACGTGTGGTAATACATAGTGCATCTGTGGGAGTTTTAAAGAAGTTGGATACTGGGTAGGGAAATGGAGTTAGAATACGTCAGCCAGGTGCTAGGCAGTTACATGTAATGTGTGATAATATATAATGCATCTGTGAAAGTTTTAAAGAGGAGGTTGGATAGTGGGTAGGGGAAAGGAGTTAGAATATGTCAGCCAGGTACTATGCAGTTACAAGTAACGTGTGATAATATATAGTGCATCTGTGGGAGTTTTAAAGAGGAGGTTGGATAGTGGGTAGGGAAAGGAGTTAGAATATGTCAGCCAGGTGCTAGGCAGTTACAAGTAACGTGGGGTAATATATAGTGCATCTGTCGAAGTTTTAAAGAGGAGGTTGGATAGTGGGTAGGGGAAAGGAGTTAGAATATGCCAGCCAGGTACTATGCAGTTACAAGTAACGTGTGATAATATATAGTGCATCTGTGGGAGTTTTAAAGAGGTTGGATAGTGGGTAGGGGAAAGGAGTTAGAATATGTCAGCCAGGTGCTAGGCAGTTACAATTAACGTGTGGTAATAAGGAGTTTGAATACATCAGCCAAGCACTTGGCAGTTGCATGTCCAGGAGTTGTTTAGGTGGGAAATAAGTTGTTTTTTGAAAACAGTTTTGTTAGGTTGTAACCTGATTTGTAGTGGTAGGGAGTTCTTGGCAATGTTGCTAGAATACAGGGAGTCACCACAGCTGTAATGGCTTTTGAAGATTGCAATTAGTTGCTTGTTAGTGGATCTAAGTTTGCGGTTATTGGAGTAGAGGGTGATCAGGTCTTGTAAGGCTGGAATTTTGTCCAGTTTGTACAGTATTTGATGAGGTAGATGAAGTTGGTTTAGAGCTAAGGTGTTAGGGAATTCCAGCCAGGAAAGCTGTTTTAGGGCCTGACAGTGGTGGGTGCGGTAGGAGGAGTTTGTGGCAAATTTTGCTATTTTGTTGTAGCATACTGATAGCTTGTTTAAATCGCTCTTGTTTAGATTAATTATGACAGGAGAAGCATACAGTAAGGTAGAGAGAAGATGGATATGAGCTAGGGTAACTATACTGTTGCTGGTTAGGAAGATTTTACATCTGTAAAGAGTACCTGATTTTTTGTTGATTTTGGTTATTGTATGAGCTATGTGTTTGTCAAATTTCATATTATTGTCAATAATGACCCCTAGTAATTTGGTTTGTATGACAGGGGAGATAGGGTTATTATCTGATGCAGAAATAGAGAATGGGGGAGTAGGTGCTGCTGCTTTGTAAGGATGAAAGAGCATAAGTTGGGTCTTTTTAGGATTTAGTGTTAGCTGGGAGTTTGTAAGCCAGGTTTCGATGGACGTAAAGGCTTCTTGGGTCTTGATTTGAAGTTTTTGGAGGGTGGGGGCAGAGCAGATTAAGGTGAGTCATCAGCGTATCGAACCAGATTTGCTAGAGGGGCAGCTTTGTGAAGACTATTTGTAAATATAGTGAAAAGTAGGGGTCCTAGGATTGATTCTTGGGGTACTCCTAGTTTTTCAGGAAGTAGGGGGGGGAGGGAGTTTTTCAGATGTAAAAGACGAGTGACACTTGGGACTTTAGTTTTTATTAAAAAAAAAAATAACACTGTCTCCATCTGAACCATCTCATCAGGCTGAATCGAGCTTCTTAACTTGGAAAACAGTATTACTTATTGCTCTGACCTCTACAAGAAAAGTATCTAAGTTGCAAGCTCTTTTGGTGGGTTTACCTTATCTTATTTTTCATAAAGACTTCTCTGAAGTCAAGGCCAATGTCTAGGGCCTCTGGCTGACCAATTTTGCAGATGATTGCAAATTAGGAGCAGCCATAGAATTCCCCACTGACACCAATGTTCTCCAGGAAGGACTGATACACACAGACAAATAACTTGTACCAGAGCCATGGACAAAAACTATATCACAGGAAATGCATAATAGTATAGTTTGGGAAGTCATCCACCTCCGGTAACTATCATATTAATAACATACCCGTAAGATTTATATCAGTAGTTATGGACTTGAGGACACACATAGATAGTAATCTAGCCTTTGACCATCACATTTCTATAGTAATGAGGAAATCATTCTATGTTATACGACTTATAAACAAATGTTTGGCATCTAGGTCCAAGGAGGTCATTCTTCTACTATATTCAGCATTCATCAAATCTATCAAAGAATATAATAAAACCAGGCACATCCAGCTATTTGAATGCCTAGAGGTTCCTCACTAAAAGAATATATGGCATGAGTAACATGTCCTGTGCAGACCACCTTAAAGCCATATCCCTGTATTCTGTCCCCTACAGGCTGTTTAGGGGAGAGCTATACCTAGCACACAAGGTATCGTTGGACCCCACCCTGATGGACCTCCTGTATATTCACAAAAAAAACGGCACCAGAATTACCCATTCTAAAGACTTAAACCTTGCCTGTGATATAAATAGGGACTGATGGAGAGACAGGTATGTATTTCAGAGACTACCCCTTCCCTGGAACAGAGTCCCTATCCATGTGAAGCAGAGATATTAAGTAACCAAATTCACCTGAACAATTAGATGGTGGAACAGGAAATTCATCTCTAGTTTAGCACCTATGTCACTAATGGACATAGGCAGTCCATTAATGGTCATCTCCCATGCCCCTGCTTGTAAATCTCATCAAGGGTACCAGAACTTGTTATACATTTGGAATGCATAGCTAAGCTTAACAAGGCCCTAGTGGTCATTAGCTTGATACACACCTATGAACTTATTAGTCTATAAAAATAGTGTACTCTTGGGAACAAATCCTACTTTTATGCCTAAAGTGTTCTCAGTGTTTACTTTCAGTCAAGCTAGCCATCTCTCTGTATTCTTGCTGGGACCTAAAAATGAGGCAGACAGGATTTTACATACGCTGGATTCCCACAGATAACTCAGATACTATATTGACAGAACAAAAACCTTCATAAATTCTGATCAATTGTTCATTTCCTATGAGGCTAAGAAAAAAAGGACAACTAGTGTCAAAGTAGACAATTTCTAAATGGTTATCTCATGCTATTAACTTTTGTTATTCTTGGCATAACAAGATACTTCCAGGTAGGGTTATGATCCATTCTACCAGGATCTTGACTTCTTTAGTGGTTTTTTGGAAAGAAGTGGGCTCTAGGCATATTTTTCACAAAGCATTAAAAAGTAGATTCCTTTCCCAGGAATACAGCAGCCATAGTTATTACCATTATTTGGGGGTTCCTGGACCCTCAGTCTTCCCCATCTTAGTTGATCTAAGCTCTGGTAATATACTGATATAACTTAAGGCACCACAACGATGGTCTAATGATGAATACAGTACAGTTATGTTAATAAACTTACCATAACAGTAGATGCTCTAATAAATCAGAGTTGCTGTAGTCATTCCCTCTGTCCCCTTTTATTTTATAAGATTTTTTTGCCAGGGTGATGTATTTTATTTATTTATTTTTTTTCTCCTAGCATATATCCTATTTGCAGGGCTCTACCCTCCTTTTTTTCCTATGGAAAGAATGCTCTGAAGGGTTTGGCACACAAACCACTGTTTTTCTCCAACTCTGTTCAAGCCCATCATTGGTTAGGGCATGTGGAAGGTGCCCTGAAGCTTTAAAGACTGGCCGATGGTGACATTCTTGGTAGGATCAAACCAATACAGCCTAGGCTACTGCAACAGTGATCTAGTCAAATATCTGCTCATCCAAAGGAGGACATACTGAGGACTGCAGCACCCCACCCCCTTAAAATACAACACAGTATCAGCAATCCACCTACATGCTGTGGAATACTACTTTCCTACAAGAGTTCAAGTCACCCCAAGACATACAATACCCAAAACTGCATACAACTGGTTTACTACACTTTCAGTTGCCTGTGTACCTCAAATTTACAAAAAAAATCTCACAAGCCTACAGTTAGTTTGACTGCATTCACTACAATTTGGTACAGCCTGTCTCACAGTCAGAAAAGTACAGATATGCTGAACACAAAATACAACACTGTCAAGGATGCTGCTGAAAAACCACAGGCCACTTTAGCATAATAAGCTTTTAATCGACACTTTTGTAAAAACTTCTTAATATCTTAATTAAATTGACAATCATGTTTTAATTAATTTCTTAATTGCTTTCAAATGTAAAGTGATTTTTATTGGCTGAGATTTTTTTATTTAAACTGAGTGTGTTGAATTGTCTTCTTGTATTTCTGAAGAAGTTTTTACGAAAGCGTCAGTTAAATGCTTATTACGCTAAAGTGGCTTGTGGTTTTTCAGCAGCATCCTTGACAGTGTTGTATTATGTGGTTCTTGGTTTCTGTCAATGCTTCTGGTGGTTCCAGTGTTTTTAGGTATGCTGAACCGTCTAGTTAGACTTTAATGCTCCACTGTCTATACATTATGTATTCTACTAACATGGTGTGTGTCTTACAGAATGTCTGTATAGTTCTGCTATGTAATGTACTGCTTCCTAACTAAATGTACTTTAATTGCCCACTTCTTAACAGAATCTACTTCTCTCTATGACCCGCTTCCCTTTAGTATTATTTTCTATACTAACATGGATGCAGGTTAAGGCTCAGAAGGTTCAACAATTGCAGTCCCAGTTCTCTGGTACTTGTGGACTAGTGTGTGAAGATCATTTTCAGGGGTCTGCCAGCACACTGACTACATTAATGAGGGCTCCAGGAGGTAGCCAATCTGATCCTTTTGCCTTATTCTCATTAAGGACAGATATTTCCTCTTAACCTCCCCCCCTCTCTTGTTTGGTGTCTGTTCACTGTCCCCCCCCCCTCTCTTGTTTGGTGTCTGTTCACTCTTCTCCCCCCTACTGTTCTCTGTCTTTCTCCCAGCATGACATCTTCACATTGTTTTCTTTTGTGAAAACTGATGTCACTTACTCATTCAACACCTCTGTTTTATTCAAGTTGTTTGTGATCTCCATCGCACTTCTGCTATGTGAGCAGATTTCTGCCCCCTTTTCTTCTTTCTGCTACGTATGTACCTAACACATCCTTCCTTCCCTCCTTTCTTTCTTGATCCAGTCCTCTAACACACTTTCATATTTACCCTTTGAAAGTCTGCTTCAGGTTTCTCTTCCCCACATCCCCACCTCCTCCTTTCCATCTTCTAGGCCCTATCATTTGCCATAATTTCTAGCATCGCACATTTAACTTCTACATTTGCATTTTAATAATTCAGATTTTGATCCTTAAAATGAAATATATGAGTTCTGCTGCACTAGTACATAACTAGCCAGTGATTACAACAAACTTATGATGACAATCATTCCACATTAAAGCTGGAGGAGAAAATCCTTATATATTTTTCCAGAAAGATCCGAAGACTCATTTGTTCTACCACTGTGCATATTTAGTTTAAAAAAAAAATCAATTTGCAACTTGTTTACTTCTGATATTAATGTTCACTGTGAATCATCAAATGTTTAAAAATGGTCTGTGTCTCGTGTAAAAAATATTTGCCCTGTTGTGACATAACTAAGCTGTGGTCTAAAGCCTTTACACCCCCCTACATATTCAGATGCTTAACCTTGTCACCTCATTTCTGAGATCACCATTACCCAGGGGAAAAACAAACATGTGCTCTTTACACTTCCGCAGACATACATGCACACATGAATAAACAGAGACACACACTAAATGGGTTGTGTCTTTAACTTCAAAGAAAAGAATGGCAATTAATATAGATTGAAACTCCAAAAACTCCAAAACAATATCGCTCCTGACATAGCCTATTGAAGAAGGTCTTGGGTGAGCTCTGAGTGGACATGACTACAAAAAAAAAAAAAAAGTAAAGTGCAGCATATATGCTAGAGAGTATAGTGTATGATAATTGCATGCTGTGATGAACTGTGCCTGATTCACAAACACAGAATGTACACCACACTACAATAAAAAGCAGCAGACTATTTTACTGGTGTGCACCATTTTGTTTGACAAGCTTAAGGCAACATATACACACATACGTGTATATCTCTATAGCTATATCTATACCAGGGGCCTTATGAAAACCAGGGATAAAACATGGGAATGCTGGCGCATAACTAAAAACCCCTCAGATAGGCAACTCTTCATTGAACTATGCAACAAGGTCAAAAAGCAAGTAAAAGCAGACAAAGCCCTTTTCTATCAGACATCCCTAAACTCTTCCCAAAACAACCCCAAGCAATTCTGTTCCACAATTAATTCTATACTCTGACCAGGAAAAGTAAGCACCCCCCTACCAACCACCCCTCTCTCTACCAGTAGCATTGCTGATTCCTTCAATAAACACTTCACAAAATCTATGCTATCCCTAACAAAAAAACACTTCCCTACACTAATTTCCCCCTCACCCAACCCAAAACCACCCTTCCCTACCTTCTTTCTCTCCATAGTACCCACCTCCTACATAAAAAAGACTCCTGACAAAACTAAAACTCACAAAACTAGCAGCCGACTACCTGCCCACTGAATAACTAAAGATAGCAGCTGAAGTCCTAGCTTATCCTATTTCCTTATTAATCACACTCCATGCTATGGAAAATATCATGCATCATTCCCCTCCACAAAGGTGGCCCCTCCACTGACCTCTCCAACTACCGCCCCATTGCCATCCTCTCCCCCCTCTCCAAGATACTCGAAAAATGCATCAACTCACAGGTCTTCAAATTCCTCCTTAACAATAACCTCCTCTCCAATACCCAGCATGGTTTCAGACCACAATAACCTCCTCTCCAATACTCAGCATGGTTTCAGACCACAATAACCTCCTCTCCAATACCCAGCATGGTTTCAGACCACACCACAGCATGACAGCTGCTCTCCTCTCCTTCACCAACACTATCCTCCGTCTCAAAAACAATGGCCTCCTCTTCCCTGCTGTATTTCTGGATATAGCTAAAGCTCTTTGCATTGTGTCACACAGTTGCTCTATCTGACCTCTCTTTCTCCACACCAGCCACAAACTGGTTCCACAACTATCTACAAGGCTGCCAGCAGTCAGTCATCTGGGACAACAATCTATCCACGTGTCTCCCTGTTACTCCCGAGGTTCCCCAAGGCTCCATCCTTGGCCCCCTATTTTTCTCCCTTCCCACCAACAACCTGCACACTGCCACCAAACATGCCTCCCTCATACAGTACGCAGATGATTTCACCCTCATCTGCTCAGCCCCAACTCTAACAAAACTCCAACAGATCACCCAAGAAGCTTTCTCTTCAGTTGAAAGCTGGCTATCTAATGCCCAGCTTCTCCTCAGTCCAAATAAAACCAAACTCCTTATCCTCCAATCCTCCAAATCTACTCCAAACACCCCACATTTCACTATACAAGACACAAAAAACTACTTGGTGTACAGGCAGACAATAATCTCAAATTTGACACCCACATATCACTAACAATAAAAAAAGTTCACAAAAAACTGGGTGCCTTATATAGAAGCTGCCAATACCTCACCAAACCAGCAAGAATCTTTATCGCCAATTCTCAACTAATCTCCACCCTACTCTACACATCACCAATACTTACAAATCTTAGACAGTCAGACCTACACCAACTTGAAGCCTGCTACAATAAAATTTCAAAATTTGCCACTGGTACCTCTTACCACAGCCATCACTGTGTCTCCCTTAGAGACCTTGACTGGCTTGATCTCCCTCATCTCCTACACCAAACTCAACTCACCTTTGCTCATAAACTAGTAAAGCACCCTCTCCGAATCCCATCACTCCATACAATTCTCCAACCCTACCACTCTTCCAGACCACTAAGCTCCTGCAACAAAAATCTTCTCCAGGTCATCAAAGCCAAAAACTCAGCAGGTGAAGCATTATTTTACTGCGCTATATCCAAGCTCTGGAACAACCTTCCCACTACCATAACTACCCTTCCTTCCTGCAGTCTTTTCAAGACTGCACTTAAATCTCAACTAAATTCTCACTGGCTTTGTCCTTGTCCAAACCCCGACTAATAACCCCCCCCCTTCAACCCTTCTCTCCTTTCCCAGATTTAGATAGAGTATCCCCTCTATCACTATAAAACTGAACTGAAGATTACTCACTGCTTGTTAATCCTTCCAGGATTTAGTTAATCATTTAGTCTATTATTATTCTTATCTAGTTACTGTTTAGAACATTTGTAGCACTGTGTTTTACTTCTTATTTCTCAATGTTAATTAGAGCTTATTACTCAATTGTACCTAATTTGCTCCTGTATTTCTCCATGTCATGATCACCTCTGCTGTATACATACCTTGATTGTTATTGTTTATCATCTACCATGTTATTCTGTGGAGCTTTTCTCCTCGGGCCTCTGCTGAAAAAGTACCTGTGTCCAGTTGGAATTTCCCATTAAACAAATGCAATAAATAAATAAATATGAGTCTACTTTGTTTGGTCGAAAACACATTTGGTCGAAATTCACTTGACTAAGCACACTTGACTGAAAGCTTACTTCACGGAAAACTAATTTGGTCGCCACATTGGGGGGTGGGGGCGTAGCCCCCCACATAGTTTGAGTTTATATTCTCTTGTGGAAAGAGTTGTTCATTAATTGTCAATATACATGTGTATGGTTTAATAGATTTGAAATAGGTACCCCCCCAATGTGGGGGGCTGTACCCCCACACCCCTCTTACTTTATATTCTAACTCAAGGATTGCACTACAGTGGGAAAATGGCCATATATAACTTTCGATGAAATGAGTTTACATTTTTTTTTTTTTTTTTAATTAAAAGAAATTAATCTCCAGTGCACCACAATTTATTTTAGTTTTTTCAGAGAATATGCTGTCCAGGCCATTTTCCAGAGAGTGTCCCTTAATTTCAGACAGTCCAGACGGTTGGCAACCCTAACACTCTGGAAAAAGTCTCAAAGAGAGCGGAACACCAAAGGGAGAACTAGAAACTGATATCTTCTCTGAGTCTGAATAAGACAACTGAGGAGAAAACTTCATCTTTCTGTTCAGATTCAGAATCTTGGATATATTTTACTAGAAAGCAATATATAAGAATAATCAAAAACCTGAATAAAACCCTAACCTAGTCCAAGTAAACTACTACTATCTAAGGAAATTTGAAGAAGAGTAGATGCATGCTTATTTTTTCTTATCTTTTGACAGAAAAAAAATGTGACAATACTGTTATAAATGGCAACAGTAGCTTCCCCAGGGGTAGGCACAACATTCTGACAAAACAGTGAAGCCTTCTCTATTCCCTCTCCCAGGACTGACAAAAGTGTCTTTCCCTTGCCCACTGAGGGGACCTCAACAGCTGCAGTGGACATGGCTAATCCCCAGTCCATAGTGGCTTTTGGTGCTACACCAGAGGGATCCAGGGTAAAAGACGTAGTCTGAAGTACAACAAATGGCCACAACAGGGTCATACACCTGCAGTTGAAACAAATTGCTAGCCTGTTGTAGAGACAAAGACTGTTTGCCTAACTTTTTTCTTTTTCTGGCTGGAAGATAGCCTGACCTTGGGACCAACTCTTTGTTCCATGGTCAAGCTGAAAATGATGCCTCCTTCCCAAGAATAATGAGCAGCAAAAGCCATAAAAATGTAAAAGTCTTTAAAAGTCACTTTTTCACACAAAAACACAGTAAAAAGTACTTTAGAATGCTTGCTAGCCTCAAAAAGTAAAATAAACACAAATTCTCCACTGGAAAATATATATTTAAATACTTTAAACAACGTTTAAATTGACAGGAAAAAGAGTGCTCTAATTTAAACGTACAATACAGTCTCATGACAGTCCATTAAAACACAAACTCCTACAGTTAAAATAACTTTCCTGATGAGGAAACTATTAATAATCAACAAAGACCTGAAACAAAGAATGGAAGTTTTTTTTCTCCCCAAAGGGAACTCACCTGCACAGCAAGGAAACAGTACAAGATGACAGTTGATCCTCAAAGGCCTCAAAGGAATGAACTCTGACAGCAGTTAAACTATGAAGGCTTTGTGCTCAAATTTGTCTTTCAGTCAGCTCAGCTTAAGCTGCCTGACAGTTTGGGCATTTGGAAAGTGGTCTAACGTTCTGGAAGCTGGCTGACTGTTGTAGCCTTTGCTGGATATAGCTAAGGCTACAGCAGCAGTAATCAATACATTGAACATCAGTTGTGTCACATTTCTGTCTTGCTCACATTTTCACTACAATATTCCTCTACAGTCTGTTGGTGAGGCTTTCCTTTAATGCAATTCAGACACTGTTTCTTAATTTTAAAACTGCCACGTTTAATTCATTGTGCTGGTGCATGAAAACAGTGAAGATATTCATTGTTATCAGAGTGTTTGAAAGAACTGTGTGAAGACAATATATTTTCTTACCACAAAAATTAATTACAAGGTATGCAGTAAAGGGTTTATACAGAAGTCAGTGTATCTACTTTCATGTTTAGTACTTCAGCTTTCATTTCTGTTTTCGTGAACAAGAAAAACGGCTCCAAGATCCACAAATCGCACCAGCTAGTATAGGATGTTCTTAACGCAAAAATAATTTATTAATCACACAAATACAGCGTTTTCGCCAGTCAAAATAGAGTAGCTTCCTCAGAGAGACATGTTAAAACATTTAAAATCTTGGCGCTATTTATACATTTCACAGCAAGCATGCTCAGTATAGTGCACGTCATTTCCTTGCCTTGCAACTTTTTTTCTTTTTTCTTTTGTGCCCATACGTCATATTAAAAATCCTAACATATAATTAGAAATCATTTAAAATCTCATTTGAAAATAAAATATAAAATCGACAGCAGTTATTTATACACTTTTCTATCAATCCATATGACATCTACCATGTAAAAAACCTCAACCACAAAGGCTAGAATATATTGATACATAATATCTGTCCTAGATGACTGTTGCATTAATCAGTCACTTGCATGTATTCATGTTTCCTCTAAGATATGAAACTATTTCTTTGTGTTATTACCTGAAGTGTGGAATAAAATATATTATATCTGTAGTAGGAAGTAGCTGTAAATATAAGCCACCCAGTTTTTCATGTTACTTTGTTTTATTTTATTTTACACTTCACTAAAATGCCCAACTACTTGTAAACGCTAGTGTGAAAGCCTACACTAATTTTTACCGCTAGTGTGAATTCCTGCACACCATGTATTAAACTAATAGAAATGTGAATAATATTAGCCTAATATGTTGTTTTGTTTTCAGTTAGCTACACATTCCCATTTGTACACAATTTTTTATGGGTTAATTAGTGTATTTAGAAATTCACGTATTATACCCCAGATACTACCCTGTTGTGTACAAGTCATTGTTAAGTTATCTAAGATATCTTTTCAATTTTAGAAGACAAGAGATATTACAATTCTCATTTAAACCAGGGGCGTTGAATGCATTCAATTTAATTTGCCATTCCAACTCCCTGGTTTCGAGTCTAATTGATGTAGGCCCTCCTCTACTATTCTGTGGGATATGATCTATAGCTATGAAATAAAATTTGTGTCCTATATGTTGGTCTATATGCTTAGCTAGAGCATTTTCAAGATTTTGTTTTCTTATAGCGTACATATGTTGGTAAATCCTCTCCCTAAACTTGCGGTCGGTTTTACCAACATAGTACGCAGGACAACTGTCACAGACAGCAAGGTAGACGATGGACCTAGTTTCACAATTTATCTTGTGTCCAATAGAATACTTTCTACCATTGATTAGGAATGAACTACCTGTTTTTACACTACTGCAATAATTACACCGCCCACATATAAATGTCCCTTTTTGTTTTGAAAATGAATCATCATTTTTGTTCCCTTCTAACAAAGTTTTTAAATTCTTCCCTTTCCTATATACAATAGTTGGTTTTGTTCCCAACTTTTCTAATAATAGTCTATTACTAGAAATAAAAAAACAATTTTTGTAGATAATGGAACTAATTTCCTTAAAGTCAGTGTTGTATGTTGTGATGAAGCTACAAGAGTAACTCCGTGCTCCTTCACAAACTTGTGTTGAAGGGGATTCCAATTCCGTGTTTTCTACACTGGGGGTACATATGGGCACCTCACTGTCGTTACAAATTTGCATTTTTAACAATGGTGTGTAAAATCCATTCTCTCTCTTGTTCCTCACTTCAACTATTAACTCGTTTATTAGCCCTTCAGGATAATCTCTATTTTTAAACATATCGTAGAGGTGCTGACATTCTCCATTAAATTTCTCTTCATTACTACACATCTTCACAGCTCTTATCAGCTGTCCTTTAATAATGGAACATTTCTGTTTATATGGGTGCTGACTAGAGTAGTGGAGAAATGAGTTACAATAGGTTTTTTTCCTATGTATTGAAGAAGTTAGCAATCCATCTTCCAAGTTCTTGTCTAATTTTACATCCAAATAATCCATACTGGATGTAGAAAATTTGTGTGTGAACTTAAAAAATCTGGTTGTGTTGTTCATATAATTAAGGAGTTCCAACGCATCCTGTTCTGACCCCTTGAATACCATAAAGATATCGTCCAGGAATCTAGTGTAGTACACTATCTTGTTTGTGTAGTTGGAATTCCCAAGAATGAATTGCTTCTCCCAGTATGCTACGAATATGTTTGATACTGAAGGGCCGCATGGTGAACCCATTGCTATACCTTGTGTCTGCAAAAAATATTTTTTATCAAATGTGAAGAAATTAGATGTTAGTATTATATCTAGAAGTTCTGTTACTATATCAATCTCATTTTTAGGGACCTCTAGATCATTCAAGAAGCTCCCTATCCACTCAATGGCTTCCAAGTGAGGTATAGATGTATACAAGTCCACTACGTCGATTGTAAGAAAATTACACAGTGGATCAAAATGGAGTCCATTGATGTCAGAAAGGAACGCCCAGGAATCTTTGCAGATGTGAGAAACTGTTTTTATATACTTAGAGAGGATTTTATCCACTAAACATGCACTTGGGTAGGTCATAGATGATCTCGCATCTATGAGTGCTCTCATGGGTGGATTATAAAGGTCTTTATGTATCTTCGGAATTCCGAAGATAACAGGGGTCTTCGGTGTAGTAATATCTATATATTGGTAGGTATCATTAACAATTTTCCCTGCCAAAAATAAGTCACGGAAATATCCCCTGTTTCTAGAATAGACCTTATTCATCTCGTTGATGGAAGCAGTTGTATAAGCTGGACTATCCAAGATACAAAGCATTTTTTGGATATAGTCAACGTTATCCAAAATGACCAACCCACCCCCTTTGTCAGGTTTAAAAACCCTCACTGGTAGGTGACAAAGTTCATTTAAAAGCGCTCTTTGTCCCTTAGAAATGTTATATTTTTGATATCTAGAACAATTATTTCTATTAGAATCTAGGTATCTAAGGTCGAATTCACACACTCTTTCAAAAAGGGACAAGTCAGGATGAATCGGTGGGTTAAATACACTGGACAGTTTTAGTTTGCACTCGTCCTGTTGCATAGGAGTTGAAAACAATAGTCCCAGGTTTAACTTCCGTGTAAAACATTTCAAGTCAATGATAGTCTCTGTCAGGTTAAACTGTCTACTGGGTACAAAGGTGTTGCCAAGAGCCAATAAATCAATTAGCTCCTGTTCTATAGTGAAACTGGAAAAATTATAGATTTTGAAATCCCCTTTGGTGTTCACCAGTATTTTTAGCCTAGTATCTTGGGGCATATCCTCCTGGGGATCCCAGTTCAAGCTTGGTTGTTGTTCCATCGTCTGTTCCTGTAATTCCTCTGGTAATTGTTGTTCCTTTGGCCTAAAAAAACAGTCTGGTTTTTATTGCCATCCCCCTGGGGACGTTGTCCAGACTTGTTGTAATTACTGGCCTTAATTCTATTGCTCCTCCGTGGCCCCTCAGGAGCTCCAAGTTCATATTCATCCCCCATATTGTTCACTACAGGGTCCCCTTGGGGTCCATGGTCTAACTCGTTGGAATTGCATGGTAATACCATGGGGTTGACTTCACGTTGTACATATGGCATAGTTAGTTTGGCATAAGCTTTGTTTTGTTGGTAAGCCAATCTATCTCTCGCTAATTTCTTACTCTTATTAGCTTTTAGTTTCACCAACAATGCATCTATGCTATTAAAGATGCGTGCATAGTCATATTTGTACCTCACAAAGTCAACATCCATCTTGATTAATTTGTCCAAATCATTGATCTCTACTGTCAATATGCCAATATGTGATGTATAATGTTTAATCATTAGCTCCAGCAATTGGAGACCTTGTTGATCAAATAATGCTCGCAATTCCAATAAAAAAGACTCCTCTGTTAATAGTCCAGTTGGTGCAAAGGAACTGCGTAGTCCCTTTGGAACCATCTTATCTTGTACACATTGGTTCAGATAACATACTTCCAACTGTAATTTTCTTAGTTTCAACAGTTTTTGGTCAAGTAATTTAAGTTTACTTACTAGACTGTCCACAGTTGTATTCATGTCAGCCTGTAATGCCGGTAGTTCCTGTAACCCTCGTTGTGTAAATGTAAAGGAATCCAAGGCTGTAATCCATTCACCCAACACCGGAAATCCAATAAGCACTTGTGGTTGGCCGATGTGGTCACTCGAAAAACCAGAAGAAGAAGGCGCAAGAAAAATTCCTTCATCGCCTGCAGGGATACCATTTAGTTGCCCTGCTTGAATTGAATTGCTGTTACTGGCTCCGGAGTTGTCATTCCGTTGCCCTGCTGTTAATGGATGATTATCCGTATATTCAGAACTATTACTTGCACTCATAGCGCCAAAGTTGTTACTCCTACCATTCCCCCGGTCAATGATGTCCAACCAAGAGTTCAATTGGTCGAGTCTTTGCGTGATGACCGCTAGCAATGCTGTCATATCATTGTTTGAGCTGGGTCTATCTGAATTTGTAGACCCAAAGATGTTCGGACTTGCCGGGCTGGATAGTGAACTGGAGGCCATAGGAGCAAACAAACAAACTGAAGCAAACCAAAGTTCCAAACTTCTTGAACAAGAAAAACGGCTCCAAGATCCACAAATCGCACCAGCTAGTATAGGATGTTCTTAACGCAAAAATAATTTATTAATCACACAAATACAGCGTTTTCGCCAGTCAAAATAGAGTAGCTTCCTCAGAGAGACATGTTAAAACATTTAAAATCTTGGCGCTATTTATACATTTCACAGCAAGCATGCTCAGTATAGTGCACGTCATTTCCTTGCCTTGCAACTTTTTTTCTTTTTTCTTTTGTGCCCATACGTCATATTAAAAATCCTAACATATAATTAGAAATCATTTAAAATCTCATTTGAAAATAAAATATAAAATCGACAGCAGTCATTTATACACTTTTCTATCAATCCATATGACATCTACCATGTAAAAAACCTCAACCACAAAGGCTAGAATTTATTGATACATAATATCTGTCCTAGATGACTGTTGCATTAATCAGTCACTTGCGTGTATTCATGTTTCCTCTAAGATATGAAACTATTTCTTTATATTATTACCTGAAGTGTGAAATAAAATATATTAAATCTATAGTTGGTAGTAGCTGTAAATATAAGCCACCCAGTTTTTCATGTTACTTTGTTTTATTTTATTTTCCACTTCACTAAAATGCCCAACTACTTGTAAACGCTAGTGTGAATGCCTACACTAATTTTAACCGCTAGTGTGAATTCCTGCACACCATGCATTAAACTAGTAGAAATATGAATAATATTAGCCTAATAAATTGTGAAGGAGCACGGAGTTACTCTTGTAGCTTCATCACAACATACAACACTGACTTTAAGGAAATTAGTTCCATTATCTACAAAAATTGTTTTTTTATTTCTAGTAATAGACTATTATTAGAAAAGTTGGGAACAAAACCAACTATTGTATATAGGAAAGGGAAGAATTTAAAAACTTTGTTAGAAGGGAACAAAAATGATGATTCATTTTCAAAACAAAAAGGCACATTTATATGTGGGCGGTGTAATTATTGCAGTAGTGTAAAAACAGGTAGTTCATTCCTAATCAATGGTAGAAAGTATTCTATTGGACACAAGATAAATTGTGAAACTAGGTCCATCGTCTACCTTGCTGTCTGTGACAGTTGTCCTGCGTACTATGTTGGTAAAACCGACCGCAAGTTTAGGGAGAGGATTTACCAACATATGTACGCTATAAGAAAACAAAATCTTGAAAATGCTCTAGCTAAGCATATAGACCAACATATAGGACACAAATTTTATTTCATAGCTATAGATCATATCCCACAGAATAGTAGAGGAGGGCCTACATCAATTAGACTCGAAACCAGGGAGTTGGAATGGCAAATTAAATTGAATGCATTCAACGCCCCTGGTTTAAATGAGAATTGCAATATCTCTTGTCTTTTAAAATTGAAAAGCTATCTTAGATAACTTAACAATGGCATGTACACAACAGGGTAGTACCTGGGGTATAATACGTGAATTTCTAAATACACTAATTAACCCACAAAAAATTGTGTACAAATGGGAATGTGTAGCCAACTGAAAACAATACAATTTATTAGGCTAATATTATTCATATTTCTACTAGTTTAATGCATGGTGTGCAGGAATTCACACTAGCGGTTAAAATTAGTGTAGGCATTCACACTAGCGTTTACAAGTAGTTGGGCATTTTAGTGAAGTGGAAAATAAAATAAAACAAAGTAACATGAAAAACTGGGTGGCTTATATTTACAGCTACTACCAACTATAGATTTAATATATTTTATTTCACACTTCAGGTAATAATATAAAGAAATAGTTTCATATCTTAGAGGAAACATGAATACACGCAAGTGACTGATTAATGCAACAGTCATCTAGGACAGATATTATGTATCAATAAATTCTAGCCTTTGTGGTTGAGGTTTTTTACATGGTAGATGTCATATGGATTGATAGAAAAGTGTATAAATAACTGCTGTCGATTTTATATTTTATTTTCAAATGAGATTTTAAATGATTTCTAATTATATGTTAGGATTTTTAATATGACGTATGGGCACAAAAGAAAAAAGAAAAAAAGTTGCAAGGCAAGGAAATGACGTGCACTATACTGAGCATGCTTGCTGTGAAATGTATAAATAGCGCCAAGATTTTAAATGTTTTAAAATGTCTCTCTGAGGAAGCTACTCTATTTTGACTGGCGAAAACGCTGTATTTGTGTGATTAATAAATTATTTTTGCGTTAAGAACATCCTATACTAGCTGGTGCGATTTGTGGATCTTGGAGCCGTTTTTCTTGTTCAAGAAGTTTGGAACTTTGGTTTATTTCTGTTTTCATGATATATGCCTGCTTGATCTGAAAGTGACAAAAGTGTTACAGGAAAGCATAGAGCATGGTTTGCAAAAATGTAATTGCAGCTAGTTAAGTTGCTCACACATGCAAAGCATGCTGATAATTAGTAATATAATTTTACAGTACAAGAACCATAATCACTGATCTCTCCTTACCAAAATGTCCCTTTTTATTAAACTATATAAAATATAAAAAGTGTGATTTACTTGCATGGTATGAGAAGTACCTCTAAGGAATAGTTTTTTTGTCTACATGCTTTAATTTCTTGTTAATGACATTACTACAGATTTTAAATGAACAAACTGAGTGATAAGTTTAATTGCAAATTATTTATGATTCACACCAACTTACAATCACAAACATGATTTGTCGGATTTGTGTTTATCGATCAAGATTGTGTCAACTCAGAGAATTCTGCTTTCTCTGAGATATAAACTGTCTTTCGGCTTTTCCCGGTTAGGGGTCGCCACAGTCCGCTAATGATTGGCAGTTGATTTTTACGTGCTGGCTTGCCGGGCCTAATGCACAACCTTCAACGAAGGAATGCCCATCCACGCATGTCGACACACAGAAGATGCTCTAACTGAGAATCGAACGGGCAACGTCTAACTGTGAGGCGACAACGCTACCGCAGCACCACCACCGCAGTTTGTCAGTCTCAAAATGAGTCTGTTTAAGAAGCAAAATTATGGGGAAGTGCAGAGTGAGTGAAGCCCCTCTGAAAAAAAAAGAAAAAAATGTTTTGTGAGTGAAAAGGCAAATTTCAGTTGTTACTATTTCATTGTAAGTTAAATACTTACTGATTTGCACTTCTGACTCAAGTAATAACTTCCTTTTGTGAAGCATAAAAAATTAAATACATATCTGCTCAGTTCACAAATCTTTTACAGAAGCAGAGGTGAGTTTATTCTATTTTATGCAAACATAAGCCTTTTAAATGAGTAAATGTGCATAGTTTTAAAATTTGCTTTATTAAATATAGAGTCATATTATGTGAACCTGCCTCATTTTGATTTCTTTAAAGAAGAATGTTTGTATAAATCCATATGCTCACCATTTTATAAACAAGTTCATATTTGGCAGAACATGTTTACAATTCCAATTTATTTTTACTGAAAGGATAAAGAGCATAATACTCCCAAATAGTTTAGTTTCCTATTGCTGCAGTAAATTATGTCTATTTATTCTTGCATCAGCCTGGTAATAATATCCCCATATTAGAGGACACCCTAGCCTGGAGTTCCAATAACATAACTACAGTAACAACAATCCTGGGCGAGGTTAACATAATCTGGCTTGATTTCTCACGCCACTACCCCCCTCCACCAACATCAACTTATATAAATACAGCCAGCTCATAGATGACATTACCAGACCCAGCAAAAATAACAGCCATGGTACAATCTTAGACAGGATCATGGTCTCTGACCCCAGTAAAATAGCCACTGCAGGAACCATCCCAAAAAGCATGAGTGACCACTTGCCAGCATTTGTAATATGCAGAACCACAACAGAAATTCACAAACATCAATACAAATATACTGGAGACTTATCTCAGTTCTCTCCTGTAACATTTAATGGCACCCCACTAAACATTAATTGGGAACCCCTTAAAACACCCCCTCTAGACAATGCAGTACAACATTTCAATTCTTCATTCCTTAATATTCTAAATACCCAAGCACCACTCCGGTTAAAATGCATAAAATCCTTGCATGCCCCATGGCTCACTAGAGCCACTAAAGTGAACATGGTCACCAGGGACAAAGCCTGGAAACTTTGGCAAAAGCACAAAAAACCCTCTGACCTCATAACCTACAGACACCTCCGCAACCAAGTAAAGTGCCAAATCATTAGGGATAAGAAAGAATACTATCATACCTTACAAAAGCAATATAAGCTTGACCCTAAACATTTCTGGAGCTCTATCAACAGACTTCTACACCCACGATCAGAGACTAACCCCTGTCCAGACCCTGACAAAAACCATGTAGAAATTGCCACACTTTTCAACACATATTTTATTAATGTTATAGCCAATCTCACTACCACCTTCCCTCCAACTACACCTAACCAACCCAAGCCACCAGTCACTAATAGCTCCCCTGACCATTCCCCCAATGTCTCTCTAGCTCCTATTCCCACAGCCATAGTAAAGAAAATGCTTCTGAATTTAAAACCTTGCACAAATACCCCTGACAGCCTGCCCCCAGAATTCCTACAAAAAGCTGCAGATTCCATTGCATACCCCATCAGCATACTTCTTAACAGAGCCATACAAGAGTTGTATGTTCCTTCCATCTGGAAAAAAGCATTTATTCTCCCACTCCATAAAGGTGGAAACAACATAGATGTCTCCAACGTTCGGCCCATTGCCATCCTTTCTCCCATCTCAAAAATCCTTGAGAAATGGATCCACAGCCAGCTCCTTAGCTACCTACTTGACAACAACATACTATCTCCAACCCTGCATGGCTTTAGATCAGGGCACAGTACCACTACAGCTCTTACCTCCTTCTGCAACGCTATCAATTGGGCTTGTGACACCAGAAAACTTGCCTCCTCTTTATTTCTTGACCTGTGCAAAGCCTTTGATACTATCTCTCATCCACTCCTTAGAAATCTATCCAAAACAGGCATCTCTCCTTCTGCTTTACACTGGTTTTCCAACTACCTATCAGACAGGCAACAAGCTGCAAAATGGCTAAACCCCTTCTCTCCTTTCCTTACCACCTCCACAAGTATTGCCCAAGGATCCATCTTAGGCCCACTACTTTTCAGCATTTTCATTAATGACTTCCATTCTATTCTCACTCAAGGAACAGTCATCCAATATGCAGGTGACTCTGCTATCATCTGTACTGCCAACTCCCCACACAAACTCCACCAACTCACCCAAGCAGCCCTCAACACCACTGAAATATGAATGGCTAATAACCATTTAGCATTAAATCCTAAAACAACTAAACTCATGCTATTTACCCCCAAGAAATCCTGTACAATAAGCAAAGACACTTTCACTATCCTCTCCCATGACAACGCCTCCATAGAGGTTGTCACACATACCAAACTTCTAGGTGTTACTATAGATGAACACCTAACTTTCAACATGCACATCCACAACAACATTAGAAAAGCACAACAGTAATTGGGCAGCTATATTGACAGAAAACATTCCTCAATTATTCTTCCATGCTAGCCCTTGCCTCCTATTTTCTGCTCCCCTCTATTCTCTATGGTACTCCTCTTTTCACCAATATTCAGGCCAGTCTTAAATCCAAAGTACACTCATGCTATAACAAAATAGCAAGATTTGTTACCAATGATAAGCCCTTATCTCACCACTGTTCCTCTCTTAGACTTCTGAACTGGCTAGAATTACCTCACCATCTCACATATATTCAACTAACTACTGCCCATAAACTAATACACAACCATTCCAGTTGCCCAGTCCTTTCTAGCCTATTTACTCCATACCACCCTAACAGGCCCCTCCAGTCAGAAAACCAAATGCTCCTACAGGTAGATAAATCAAACCTCTCCACTGGACAATGGCTGCACTCCTTTTAGGTTCATAGGTTCATAGGTAGGTATTAGGCTATCGGCCCAAGGGCCTACGCAAGCCTAGCCAACAAGGTAACCTGGCTTACACCACCCAAGCAAGTTATTTTCCTGTGCCACTGACGAGCAGACACACAGAAGTGATCCCCGGGGTGTATTTCATATTTCCCATCCACTCATCAAGATTTTTCTTGAAGAGTTCTAATGAAGAACTTTGCTTGACATAGATGGGTAGCCTGTTCCAGAGTATGGGAAGTCTGTGGGATAGGAATCTATCCCTCCAGCATGTCCTGTTTATTGTGGTGACAAGGTTTAGGTCCCTAGAGCATGTAGCTCGGAGGGATTGGGATTTCTTTAGGTGTAGCATGTCCAACAGCTCTGGGTTTGACATAGCTTTATATGTTAGGCAGAGATCACCTCTAAGTAGGCGATATGCTACGGAGTAAAGCTGGAGTTTTTTGAGGCGGTCAGTGTAGGGCATTTGTTTAAGTCCAGTAATCCTCTTTGTGAGGTACTTCTGTGGCCTTTCCAGCTGCTGCAGATGTCTTGTGAGGTACATTCCAAAAGGGGCATTGTACTCTATAATGGGTCTAATGAGTGATGAGTAGAGTGTAACGATGACCTATTTTTCCTGGATGAGAACCCTTTTATGATGAGGTGTGCCACGTAGAAGGACTTCCTGACTACTGTGGCGATGTGACTATCAAAGGAGAGACTACTGTCCACCTGGGTCCCAAGGTCTCTTATCACGCATTCGGTGTTAAGTAGATTGCTGCCTATGTGGTAGTTCATGGGTACAGAGTTTTTACCAAAGGAGATGACACTGCACTTTTTGGCATTGAGCTTGAGGTCATGGCTCTGACACCAGGCATCTGTCTCAGAGAGGCCCTTCTGTAGGATGTTCACATCATTTGGGGACTTGACTATGGCTCCTAGTTTGCAGTCATCTGCGAACTTCGTTAGCCAGAGGCCTTCTGTGTTAGCCTGTACTTCAGAGAAGTAGATACCAAACAGGAGCTGTCCCAGGACGGAACCCTGTGGTATGCCACTTGTCACTGGTTTGAGGTCAGATTTGGAGTCTGCAACTTTTACAGTGTAGGTTCTGTCAGTGAGCCAGTTGGCAACCCATCTTGTGACGTAGGGATTTATGCCTAGTTTATTGAGTTTAGCTATAATTCCAGAATGGGGGATGGTGTCAAAAGCCCTGGATAGGTCAAGATAGGCTGTGTGAACCATTTTACCCTCATCTATGGCTTTGGTGACTGCCTCAAAGAAGTCAATCAGGTTCAGGAGGCATGATCTGCCTTTCACAAACCCAAACTGGGTGGGATCCAGAGTTTGGAGGTTACCAATGTCTTTGTTTATGAGTTCCATGATGATACGTTCCATGGCTTTGCAGACCAGGCTCGTCAGGCTAATAGGTCTATAGTTCCCGGGATCAGTGGTGGCTCCCCCTTTGTGGAGTGGGATAACTGTTGCTGTGCACCATTCAGTGGGCACAAAGCCTGATGCAAGGCTATTATTGAACATGGTGCTTAAGTGGGGAGCCAGTTCATTCTGAAGTTCATGTAAAACGCAGCCTGGGATGTTGTCCGGTCCCATGGATGCTGTGTTTTTGGCTTTAGAGAGAGCAGCTTTCACCTGCGTAGTTGTGATTACAGGGACTCTGCATTCTTCCTGTATAGATATAGGCCCTTTAGGGGGTGGGGGGGGGGTAAAGTTACCACTGAACCTATCTGCCAGGATGTTGGCAATATCAATTGGTTCTGTAATTTTCATGCTTTTGTGCTGTAACTCAGAGCAGATCTGGGTGTTGCCAGTGAGATTCTTGACATAGCTATAGATTGCATTGTGGTTGTCCTTGGAATTAGTGGTAATTTTATTTTCGTAGCTAGCTTTGGAGGATCTTATAAGGGATCTCAGCTTCTTACTGAGGCTGACCAGGGAGCTCCTCCACTCATGGGATTTTGCTCTCTTTTGCAACAGTTTCTTCCTTCTGTTGTACAGTTTGTTTATGGCAGGGAACCACCAGATTGACTTCCTTTTTTGGAGGATAGCGTCTTGGTTCTGTTTGGGATAGCATGATCCATGCACTCATGTAAGTGCTTATAGAGTGCATTTGTGTAGGATTCAGCAGTTGTAACTGTATTGTCCATCTGCATGGGTGTCATGAAGTTCACTACTTCTGTCTTAAGAAGCATGAAGTTGGCTTTGGAGACATTTCTTACTGTGGTTTTCTTAATGGGGGTTAGGGTGGGATGTGGATATCAAGGGTGATTAGCTTATGGTCGGATCGGACCAACGAAGAGTTGACTTCAGGTGTGGAACACCAGTCACTCATGTTGGTAAAGAGGTCTGGGATATTGTTGCCCCTGGTGGGGGTGTGGATAAGTTGATCTAGGGCATTGGAGTTTATGAATTCCAGAAAGCGTAGTAATACATGTATCTTTAAAAAATCTTTGAAACATCACCTCACCTCTCCTCCCACTGGCAATGCCCCTGTACTAACACTTCACAACCCACAACCTGACTTCTGTCTCTTCCCTTCCTCTTCTCCCACCTTTCCTTCCTCTCCTTCCATCTCTCCCCTCCAGCTCCATTACCTTAACCTTTACCTTCTCCTGAACAAATAAACCCTCTCTATGCCCCTTGATATTTGACACAACTACTGACTCTTTCTCAGTGCCAACTACTATATGGGACTGTCAGTCTAATCTGGAACAACTGTTGTATGGATTCTTATCAAATTGACCATACTGCACTGTGGCCTGATGCTAAGGCAGTTTAATCTGTCATATTTGATCCATGTGTTTTTATTACTTTTAATGTATTGTATGCTTGTATGCTTTAGCAGTTTATCTGATATGTCTGTTATCTTGTCTTCTATCACACTGTAAGCATTATATTGTTATTAGGTTTTATTCTCTGTGAAGCTTTTCTCCCCGGGCCTCCACTGAAAATGGGCACTCTTTGGCTCAGTGGACCTTCCCGGTCAACAAATGCAATAAATAAATAAAAAATCAGATATGTGCCCACATGTAAAATACACAATTTTATCTATGTATAAATGTATAGCCACATTACTTGATTGCATTTTTGTTTTAAAACTTTGGCCTGCCACAATGTCATTAATTACTGGTCTTCATTTCAGTAAATGTCTATGTCCCATCTACATTATCATCACAGAGTAAGGTCATTTCAGACTTTTTCTGTCTGCTGTCTATTTGAAGAAGTCTTCAAAAGGAGATTTCTTAACCTCAGAAAAAAGCTATAGATACAGCTGCCACTTAAACTTATTTAGGCCCAAATAGACATTTACTATAGGTGGACTCCTATTCTCTAATGACTGTGAAGCCTGGAGGAGGAACATTTTATCTATAACATGTCAGTGCAGCAAGGCCTCAGTAATAGCTAAAAGATCATGTGAATAAAGGTCCAGAAAAGCATAGGCTCACTCTCAAGTTTAGCGCAAATGCTTCTTGCATCAGGGTGAAGAAGTTTAAGACCATAGGCACATAAAAATCTACTGCCAATCATTAGCGGACCGGAGTTCCACTGTGGTGACCCCTAACCGGGAAAAACCGAAAGACACAACAACAAAAAGATACTGGAAAAGAACAAATCATTCAGAAAACTAAACTATATGTTTGTAGAAAAATAGACAGAGGTAGAGTTGAGTTGGATAGTTGAAACTAATGTGAGTTTGATGGGAACTCACATGGTCTGCATTTAATTTGTTGTCTATGCAGTCTGACATAGTTTGTAATTTTTACTAAGGTTACAGAAAAACATTTGTTCTGATCTAAGTTGTATTAGTTGTGAGCTTAATTATACAATGAGACCACATAGTTTCCTTTTCTGGACTAGTATTTTCCTAAAATGCAAGACACACTGTCATGTTTCTTTTTCTCATTCAAGTTTATTTTCAGGGAAATATGGCAAGAATCCCATGGATGCCTGGGTGGCTGTTCTTTACATACACCCCACAGGAAATATTATTTTCTTATAAATATCTGGCTAATGCAATGCAGCTGTAAAACAAAGTTATTTTTTAATATTTATTGAATAGTTCTGTTAGTAGTTTAGAAATTTCAATACTTAGTGGCATATCTGCATGGTGAGCTGTGTAAGATCAGAGGAATAAATGTGAAACAGAATATATTTCCCTTCACAAGAGGTACTTCTCAGATTCAGAATTAGCTTTCAGATAGCCTTCACAGAGTGAGCATTTCTTCCAGAAAGTAAAACTGAGGCAAAATAAGACATTGCTCTAGTAACCACAGATGATTCCAACTGCCTATTAAATATAAAGTTCAAGCCAAGTACATGAAGCTATTGAAGGATTTGGCCTATTAGCCATAATATATAAAACATGGTGAAAATTATAAACTACTTGTCATTCTTAGCCTCTTCAGTTTTGATTCATCATCTTGAGCAAACAAAGCAGATTAAGCATAATTCCACTTCAGTGGACAAACTGCAGATAAAAACTAAAGTGTAGCTGTGTGTGGTACACACCATAACAGGAAATGGTTGAAATATCTTTAGCTTCATGGTGCATGGTGAGCTATACCACCAGTCTGTGAGCCGTTTCCTCTTTCAACATTTTTCCATGAGCATTAATCATTTATGATTCAGGGGCTATGATGGGCTGTAGATATAAGGTATGCAAGAAAATATACCCCCTGTAGGCCTACATAGTCAAAATCTGTATCTTTGTAATGATCTAACTAAATCTAGCCATATTATCAGCATATTACTACAAAGTCAGCTATGTATTCACAGTTTAGCAATTACACTGTCTTCTCTAGTGTATCTACTCTTTTATCAAAACATTAGAGGCATGTAATAAACCTAAATAACTAATAAAACACTTAGATCACAGAAAAAAATAATGTATTTGAACAAGAAAAAGGTCACATAGAGATTTCCAAAATAAATATCTATATGTTTCCCTTAGAGTCTTTCTGTTCAACAAAAACTTTAACTTTAAAGCATGCTCTTCCAGGCATACATTTTTTCAAAAATCTCACTTTACTGAAAGCACAATGCATCATCAAATACCAAAGACACCACACAAAACACAATCATTATATGAAAACAATGATCATTTTCAAAAAAAAAAACTAAATCAATGATAAACAAACTACTAAAGAGGCACATGAAACCCTGAAACCACCTCCAAACTGGCTCACCATCTCAACTCAAGAGGTACTAGTACACCAAAATCTCATTAAAAACTGAATACTTTATTTAATCAGGTCATGAAAAAGATTAGAAAAACAACCACACTACACCACCAGGCACAGATCATCCCTATTATCTGATAGTTGCCTACAAAACAGCATTACAATAGTCCAAATTAAAAGCTGCATAAGCTTGAAGCCAGCCTCTTGACACTTCTCCACAAACTAGTTATTACAGTAGAATTTCACCTTTAATACCAGTTCCCAGATACCAGTCTCAAACACAGAGACCAGTCCTAAACACATAGACAAGTCCCAAACAGAGATACCAGTCCCAAACACATAGACTAGTCCCAAATATAGATACCAGTTCCAAACACAGAGACCAGGCCCAAAGATATAAACTAGTCCTAAACATACAGATTAGTCCCAAACACAGTCCCACTGTGGTGATGGTGCTGCAGTAGCATTGTTGCCTCACAGTAAGACGTTGTCTGGTTCGATTCTCAGCTAAAGCGTCTTCTGTGTGGAGACAAGCGTGAATGGGTGTACCTTCGTTGAAGGTTGTGCGTCAGGGCTGGCAACTCAGCACGTAAAAATCTACTGCCAATCATTAGCGGACCGAAGTTCCGCTATGGCGACCCCTAACCGGGAAAAGCCAAAAGACACAACAACAGAGAACAGTCCCAAACACAGATACCAGTCCCAAACACAGACTAGTCCCAAACACAGAATCCAGTCCCAAACACATCTAGATGCATATTTAGAAACTCATAAACACATGAAATAAAATCGCTCACAGAGATACCTGCCAGGCATACATTACTGTAAAACCAGAAAATTAGCAACTGTACTCATCTATCATTCATGGAAATGTTTTTCCTTCACATTGTTATAAATAAAAGAGTAGCAAAAATCAATTTAAATGAGCAACCAGGACAGTTTTCTGCTGTTTTATCAAGTGGCTAAATATTCTGACTGCATTTGCAGAGGTTTTTACAGGTGTTACTCAGGCAGTGCACTGCTGTAGGTTGTGCTTTCATTACGTCATGTGATTATAGCAATAACCCACGCCTGGGTGTGGGTAATGCTAAATTTACCCATGGTTGGTGTGGTTTGGTCCGAGGCGAAGCCGAGGACCAAACAAAGCCAACCATGGGTAAATTTAGCATTACCACCCAGAAGTGGTTATTGCTATTATATATGACATTATTTAAGAAAAGAAACTATTACTTTTCTTAAATAATGGCATAGTATAATGCCTGTTTACTGCCCTTCCGCAGATGTCTGGCATCCGGCAGTTCTGATGTACTGCGCTGCGCGGTACATCAGAGCTTGAGCAAAAGCGGAGAAAGCAAGATCTCCGTTGCTTTTTTAGTGTCTCGCTATGTTAAATGAGTTTAACATGGCGAGACAGTTAAAATAAGCAACGGACATCTCCGTTGCTTATTTTAAAACTGTCTCGCTATGTTAAACTCATTTAACATAGCGAGACATAAAAGCAACGGAGATCTTGCTTTCTCCGTTGCTTTAAACACTGTTCGCTATGTTAAATGGGTTTAACATAGCGAGACAGCTTTAAAATAAGCAACGGAGATCTCTGTTGCTTATTTTAAAGCTGTCTCGCTATGTTAAACCCATTTAACAATGTTTAAAAGCAGTTATACTAATGGAAAAAAGTCCGAGCGACTGGACCTTTTTCCATTAGTATAACTCGATTTACAACGGGCACGCTGGCCAATCAGCGTGCACGTTTTGGGGGGCTCATGGTATAATAGATAGTAACACACACTAAATGTGTCCACTGATGCTAATGGTACAGACTGTGCCATCAGAACTGCCAACATTGAAGAAAGAGAAACTAAATAGTTTAGATAATTGGAAAAACATACATTGATATTCTGTTAGACAAAGAACAGTCTCCAAGAGGGTATTAATGTACATATTGCCAGCTAAAAACAAGTCTCCCGTTTCATGGCAGCATATTAAGCCACTGTGATGCTTGGAAAGAAAAAAATATAAAAGGCTGTCATTTTTTACACTTGCTAAATATCACATTGCTGTTTAGTGTAGAAAAATAAATAAATAATTCTTAAGTATCAAAAGTAAATGTAGCAGCAGTTACAAGCATTGTATTTCCACCTTGCTAAGCATGCTTAAAAAGCTACATTTAGTGACCATGGAAAAAAAATATTAATACAATTACCTGTGTGTCTTGGAGGGGTGTATGTGTGTCTGAGAGAAACAGAGAAAAAAAAAGACATAGAAAGAGTAAGTGGGCAAAAGAGAGATATAGAAGGACAGAGATAAACTGGGCCCATAC